>NW_027313808.1:0-19458 GCF_040954645.1 Diabrotica undecimpunctata
TTATAATCAATAGCTCTAAGCGCTATGTAATTTCGGTGGCTTGATGGAAATTGTCGAATACTCTAATAATATATAATTGTGTACATTTGGTACGAAAGTAGCTGAAGAACAGAAACCTGGATTGTCATGAAACAGCAACTCATTACATAAAGAATCGATCCGGAGATAAGAAAAAGCAACAGTAAAATATTGATTTTAATGAATAATTAAAGTCATTATTCAAGTAATCGATATATTATGCTTTTGGTTCACGAAGTCCGCTGTCACAGTTTCTCGATGAAGAACGAGAAAAATTTGAAATACTAAAATACGGTCTACCCGAGAGTATTGTTATGTTAATATACGTACATTATTGTAATATATAATATAAATAATAAACATATACCATTCAACAATCAACAATTCTTTTTTTCTAATTTTTTCTTGATACAGTCTCTTGATAATCCGACAGGTATTTTACCAAAGGGGTTTCGGATTACCAAAGAAAGCCAGATTACCGTAAGTGAATATATATTTCACATTGATTTGCTAGCAGCAGCCTGCAATATTTTTAAATTCTACGAGTAAAAGGCTACCTGGATTAACATGCAAATGAAACACCTATTTCGGTTAACCAAAGTATGTTTATTGAAAGAAATATGAAAGCTAATAAATTTATTGTACATACAGTGTGAAAATAATATCTTACAAATATGATATGTTCTTCTTCTTCTTCAGCCTTAAGTAATCCAACTTTAGACGTAGACTTCCCCCAAATCAATCCAGTGTTTTCTATTTTGCGCCACTTGCTTCCAGTTGTGTCCTCCGATCTTCTTAATGTCATCAGCCCATTTCATTTGTGGTTTTCCAAACATTATACTTAAATGCCGCAACTAAGCTATATTAGTTATGGACGTATATAAATACATATGTACTGCGCTCATACTTTGAACAAATCTTTGATTGTCTTTTGCTTTTTCTTGTTTAGACAGTCTGTTATTGCTTGTTCTGGTATCTCCAAACATTGAAATTTTTCCTCGCATCAACACATCGAAGTGTTTGCAATCAATATAGCATCATCACAGTTGATGGTGAAAGATTTTTCATCCTGTACTTCCTAGGTCACATGTTTATCACATTCTGTTATTTGTTTAATTATTTATTCATCTGTTAAGTCAGCATTGAGATTATCATCTAAAATCCATTCTTGTAAAGCTTCTCTTGATTCTGATGAATTAGTCATATCGCTGCAAATTTAAGGGCAGCATCTAGTACAACTTGCACAGGTTGTGTGTATTCTTTGTTAACTTCTATTGGAAGGAGTGGGTTGTTGGGCCAAATATTCTTCCACAATTTAATCAATGTAGCAGGCTTGACTTGCTGCCAGGCAAACACAGCATTGATAATAGGGTGGGCCGATTTGTATACGAAATTCAAAAATATTTTAATTTCAGATTTTGCAATCCAAAAAAACATGTGGAGTAGGAAAACAATTTTTTTTGTAAAAATTAATTTTTTCATATTTTGCAGTTTTGAACTGCCACAAAGTCACTAAAATTTTGAATTTAAAATTTTACTAGTGTTACAACTTGCATATCCGAAAATGTTATAATACATCGAATGAAACAAATGCTGTTAATTATTCATGTTTTTATTTTTAATATTTTAACTGCCACAACGTAATTTACATTAATATTTAAAAAAAAATCATTAAATCATTAAAAATAAATTTTATGCTTAACTTAAACAAACAAACAACTGTTCTTACATTTTATAATCTTTTTTTGACCTAAAAGAAGGCATAATTCGGTGTGATTCCAGTTTGGTTCTGATCAAACCATCTCTACTATCAGCACCACAAACTTTTGCTGAAGCTTCTGTCACAAGTTTAATCATGCTTTCAACAGCTTGCGTGTGAAACGGATATAACTTAAGATCCGATAACAGTGCTGATGTCTCCGGATTAACCACAATTTCCTGTAAAGTTTCATTCGAACTTACAATTGTTAATGGTGGTTTAGTTAAGGGTATTGTACTTCAATTTATGATATCGATATAATCCATAGCGTTCATATTAAGCACAGGTGGTACCTCAAATGTTCGTAGTCGCTAGTTTATATTACTTGTTCGAGCTTTAAAAATACGGCGCACAGCAAGCTCTCCAATATGTTTCCTTGGATTTCCTAACATTCCAAGTAGCATATTTTCTGGATGTGCAAAAAAACTATTTCGCAATAGAACTGGATTCATTACATCCTTTAGGGGTTGTGGTAAATACCTAGATAACTTAATCATTTTCCAAAAATTAAAGGCTCCATGTAGGCAGGACGGTCTAGTTTTTATAAGGAACCATACTGGAGCATACACTTTTAAAATAAAGGTTGCTAAGTTAATCAAATTATCTGATGGAACCACAGTGGAAACATATAAACGTAGTATACGGTTAGCCAATGTTAACCAGTGGGAAGTTTGTTGTCAATACTTCCCTCTGAGATTACAACACACATGTCAAGAAGATATTGTTGATCTGTACTTAAATCAGACCTATCCACATTCTCCTGTACATATGATTTAATTACACTGAACTTAACAACAGGTAAATTTTCACATCCAATGAGTGCTTGTCCTATAGGTCCGTTGAAGTGACGAGGTCCAGTTATACTACCATCAAGGAAATTCATAAGGTGTCGCAAAGGTAATTCCTTACAGTGCAGCTGGCAAATAAGCCACTGTAACGGGCGATTTAAATGTTTTTCTATTTGCACAATAACACCATTAAACTTTTTAACATTAACGCGCTATCTCAGAGTTATTACTCTTAAGACATCTGTGGATACGTCAGAGTCACCAAAATATTTAAAATGCTTTTTAAAGCATTACCAGAATCAGGAGTAACATGCGCCAGATAACTCGACTCAGGCATTTTTAAGATTGTAATATGTTCTTCTCGAATTAACTTTCGACGATTATCTTCCATTTTTAACGTACTATCCTTGCGACCATCGAAAAAAAAAGCCACGTAACTGTGAAGAATCGTCCATTTCAAGAAGGGCAAGTTTTTTTGTTTTAGCACGACGAATTTTGTTCTTATCTATAATGTTGCTATTATCTTCCACATTTATAATACCGACGTCTTGTAGTACTGCTGAAGCGACTGCAGCACCAGCTCGATCAGAAATACCAAAAAACGATCGAGTGTTCTTGCAATCACAGATAATTGTAACACATAATAGAAAGCTAATGATTTTTGCTGCACATTAGAAGTTTCTGCAAAACTGATCGATTTATGTGTAAGTGTTTCCGTCGCTATTCTTTTCTGTAAGGATCGATTTTTCGGTAAGTGAACAACATTCTCATTTAATTGTTTTTGAATTTGCAATAAATTTCTCTCCTCTCAGTTCTGTAACTTTTTGGACATTGTTATATCTATGGCACCAATTACCATTCGTCTTTGAGTTCTTTGGTCTTCTAAAAATGATCGTTCAGCTGCTGGCACTTTAAATACTTTATCGCAAGAACAAGTATTTAAATCTAGACATTTACAAGCAGCCACATCAAATAGTACTTTGGATTGTGTTCTGAAATCATTTAACTGTTTTTTATAACTTGCAACACTCTTGCGTTGTTTATAAGGTTTTTGTAAATTAGTATTACTAGTAATTAGTAACTCTAATTTTAAGACGATAACTTGTTATTCGCTTTATAATACTGCACTGTTGAACGGTTGGAATTGAAGCACGACTCCAAATTTCCTGAATTTTCTTTGCTACAATTTGACTTGTCTCCGTTGCGGTTTGTTGTGGTTTGTTGCAATCGGTTTTAATTCATGTTCAACATAGTTGAAGTAAGTGTTCATATCTTCATATTGTTAGTAAAACTGTTTGGTTTATATTATTGGACGCTCCAAATATAAGACACTTTAACTAACTTCTGGTGTTACGCGCCATTTTATCGGTAAACATAAACATATAAACAAACTTATATTACGACGTGAAAGATTAAGAGATACGACGACTAATACGACTGTATTCCGTGGTTGTTAGTCGAAAACTGATTTATTCCCAAATGAAAGAATACCTCTTTGTCTCAAATCGATAAAACATTACGATCGGTCTGAAAACATCGGACAGCCAAGTCAGTCCTTAACAGTCAGTCAGACAACATAATGTCCTTGTGGCAGTTGAAATATTAAAAATATACAAAACCTTTATTGTAAAAAAACTTTTAGTTTTAATTATTTAACAATGTGGTAAAATGCAAAATTTAATATTTTTTAATATAAAAATTTAGATTTTTGACATTTATGTGGCAGTTCAAAATAATTTTTTTTATTATAATATTTAATATCAAAAATTTTGTTTTTATACACTTCAACTTTTTTTCAATTGCATTTTACCATTTTAGTAATTTCGAAAAATTCAGTTCTGTCAGAACATTAACAGTATCATACAGAAAATTCTTCGACAGGAAGTTCTCATCATTATGAGCGATTTAAATACCAAGATTGGAGCTGGAAATAAGACCCAGTAAATTGAAGCACATGGACTTGGAGTCAGAAACGAGAGAGGAGACCTCCTAGAAAAATTTGCAGAAGACTCAGAACTATTTGTCACCAACACTTTCTTCCCATTACCACCTCGCAAGCTGTACACGTAAAAATACACTCAAGACAGACCCGGGAGAATTATTAGGAGAAATCAAATAGACTACATTTTAGTAAATAAAAGATTCTAAAACAGCTATACATCTGTCAAGACTTATTCTGGAGCAGACTTGGAAACAGACCACGTTCCACTGGTGGGAGTATTTCGAGTCAAACTCATAACAGTGCAGAAAAGGGAAATCACAATCACACGACCTACGTATGCTGAAAGACTTTGATACGAGGATGAGAGTCCAAACCACGTTAATCGAACAAGTGACTGCAATTAGAGACGAATCGAACGAAGAACAAACGATCAAACAGATTACAGAAATAGTGCAAAATGTAAAAGACACACACTTAAAGACAGATAGATTAATGAAGAAAAAATCATGGATGACAAATAAGATCCTGAAACTAATGGACGAAAGAAGAGAAGCCAAAAATGACCCAGACAAATATCAAACCATAAATATATTATTAAGAACGAAAATCAGAGAAGCGAAAGAAAAAGAAGCAAGGGAAAGATGCAAAGAAATTGAGACTGCAGTCAAAGTAAGATAGTCACAATGTACAGAGGAAAGTTAAAGAACTCACAGAGGGCTAAGACGAAGGCAGAAAGCAAATATAATTGATTCTGACGGAAACATTATCTTGGACAAACAGAGAAAAATAAGAATGTGGAAAGAATATCTAAAAAAACCATTTAAAGATCAAAGAGATAACACCTTTGAGCTAGAAGAATAGGTAAATAATGGACAAAGAATATTACAGCAGGAAGTTTAGTCTGCAATAACACAGTTAAAGGATGGTAAAGTGGCAGGCCCTGAGGCCCTAAAGATTACCGTACTATAAACCTCATGAGTCATGTCCTAAAATTGATCATATCCTAAAGATAATTCATAAGAGAATCTACAAGCTGGGTGAAAGTAAAATTTCCCCCAACCAGTTCGGGTTTACAAATGCTGTCGGTACTAGAGAGACTTTGTTCTCAGTACAAGTCCTATTCCAGAGATGCAGAGATGTCAACTGCGACGTATACGCTTGTCTGGTTGATCACGAGAGAGCGTTTGATCGAGTACAGCACGCCAAGATGATGCAAATACTAAAAAAACAAGAATTAACAATTAAGATCTAAAAATAATTAGAAATCTTTACTGGAATCAGACAGCAAATCTCAGAGTTGAAGGTGAACCCACTGACTATGCGAAAATCATGCATGGAGTGAGGCAAGGCTGTATTTTGTCTCTTTTAATCTTCAATCTGTACTCTGTGAGAATATTTATAGAAGCTTTGCACGAAACGGAAAAAGGTATTCTACTAAATGGTTACCGGCTAAACAACATCATATATGCAGATGAAACCATAGTATTTGCGGACAACTTTGAAGACCTACAAGTTCTTATAAACAAAATCACGTATTACAGTCAACAATATGGACGCAATTAAACGTTAAGAAGACAAAACTTATGATAATTAGCAAGAAAAGGATAACAAATGGTCAACTCTACGTTAACAAATCTCCTGTAGAAAGAGTGACGCACTGCGACTACCTTGGCACCATAATAAATGAAGAATGGACCAACATCCAGAAGATTAGAGCAAGCATCGGAAAAGCTAGATCCATCTTCAATCGCATGGGGGCCCTAAACAAGTACTTCATGCTACTTCGCTTCGCTTCGTTGTACTTCCGGCCTGTGTTGGTTTTTCGCGTCTGACTCAATGGGCCCGAAGTTCGAATAGGAAGTGTCACACTACATTACTCGACTTCACGAGTATGCAGAGAGTCACCTTGCCTCGGTTGACTTTACTCCGACATTTCGTCCGAAAAACTTCGTTCGAGAGTGTAAACGAAGTTTTAAATTTTTCACGACTCGGTCCTTTCGACCAACACGCGTGTAGTCTAGGTCACGCGTCATAAGATCATAAGGAGTTGTACTTCTAGTTCTCTGTGATAATGTAATAGAACTCTGTGAGATAGACGTAAAAGTGTAACTACAAAAATTTTGTGTATGATACCTCTAAAAGAAGAAATAGAGAGTTTCCAAACAGAAGAAATTTGGTAGTATTTATATAGCAGAAAAACATCTTACTTTTTATTTTATTTTAAAGCTGCAAAATCCTTGAACACGCGCTATCTCAGAGTTTACGATTTATCGGATATTGATGTAATTCCGTATTATTATAATGCAGTTTTTCTAAGCTTATAATAATATTATATTATTAGTTTCTAGTCATTACCATTTTCAAATGATTATTCCACGTAATCTTTAATCTAGGTCAATTTGTTTTTCATTTTGTTCTAATTCACCTATACAATCTAAACTTCAGAGTTTATTTTTCTTTTATTGTATAATGGCTTTGCATAGCCAATTAGCCAGACTATTTGTGGTAGTTACAATTTTTGATTTTATTACCTATTTATAATATAAATTTACAGGAAGTAATAGGTTCGTATACACATTCAATTTTTGACATATTTACAATTTTTAATTTGAATACCTAAAACTACTTATAATTTAAATTTACAGGATGTTATGTATTCGTAGATACATTTTAATATCTGCTTATTATTTGAAAAAATAATTGTATTTAAATTGACAGGCAATGAACAATTTAGCTCAATTAGTTTTTCATACATCATTTTGATACTTCGTTTGTACTGTCTACACTCCAATATAAAGTGCTGCAGATGTCCCACTTTACCAAAGGAGCAATATGGGTTATCAGTAATACCTATGCTGTGTTTGTATGCAGGAGTGAGTGCGTGGTTTCATCTTATTATGTTTATTGTTTTTATAAATAACCTATTTATCTCATATTTAAACCATCTCTCATTGGGTATTAGTGGTTGGCAAGAACCTCAGAGTTAATGAATTAATAAAATATTAATATGTTTATTTGCATAACTCACAAAATTATATGATCCTAGAGATATAGAGATATATCACTTTCTGCAATTAACGAGCCAAAAATAAAAATAATGCTTAGCAACAGTTTTTTCTATTTGAGTTTTGACTATTGAAGAAAAAAAAGACAAGCGGTATAACAAAATTGAAGGGTGCGATCAAAAATACGCGGATATTCTGTCATTTGGCTACTACTAGATTTTAGGGTACTGAGCCAATAAAGTAGAAAAATATTATAAAAACATGATTTTTTGGCAATTTCAGAATGTGTAAGTTAAAAATGATTATTTTAACAATGATGATTCATAGACTGTAAAAAAATAGATGGAAAAGCAACATCTAACTATTTAATTTTGAGGTAAGGTAAAAAAAAGTGCGAAAGAGAAAAAAAAACGTGGTATTCTTGAACTTTGTCTTTATGAAAGAGTTAAATGGGGACTTTTACAAAAGAATGTAATAATGTGGAAGAAAAAATGTTGAATTATCAACTGAGTTGTGAGGTTATGTGCAAATAAATAAGTAGAAAAACGTTTTTTTTTATTTTTCGATGCTTTCCGCTCAGAAATTGAAAATTCTGCCTTGGCCATTTAAAAGAACAAAAAAAAATACATAAAAAATTACTATTTAAAAGTTAGCCAAAAATTATTAACATACCCTAAAAAATTATTGAAAATTACAATGATTTTTCCTGAGCTCAATTTTCAATATAAAATTTTGAAAAAAATCAGGCTATTTTGTATTCAAAAGATACATCTTCATAAATTTTTTCAGATTTTTTAAAGCAAAATTGCGTCCAGGAAAAACTAAAGTTGAAAAAATATGCTTTATTGAAAGCACAAGTCGCGGTGTTGATCGGTGCGGGGGCACCTTTGACCATCTTATTCCGCTATAGCCTTTATGGAAAGTATTGATAAATTTAACTGGAATGCTACCAATATAGAATAAGAATTTGCAAAAAAGTGGCATTTTCCTATCTGTTGTAAATGTTTAGGTGCTATATTGCCTTGCTAAAAACAAAATGGCATTATTAGTCTTTAGGCGCTATATCGTACGAGTATATTTACAGCGGTCGTCTCTTTATAATCCAAAAATTTTGGTGAACCATTTTTTGAAAACACAAAGCTCTAAAAACGACTTTTCAAAACCGGAAGACAACTAGCAATTATTAATGAGCCAATAAAGCGATAAAACCTTCTACCATGTACTCGTACACAATATATATTATTCTTGTCGAGACTTCGCTGAAAATACACGAAACCATATTTTTCCATCACGCTTGTTATTCCACTGTTCTGCTCTTCTCTTAAATAAATCAAACAGTATTAGGGCCATATTTACAAGGCTTTTAAGCTAGTTAGAAAATTCAAAATTTATCGGTGTCTGAAGCCAGATCAAGTGCAGTGATTAAGATGAGTTTTTTTGTACTTAGTACAGCTTGTTTTTAATAGAAATTCATGTTTTCTTAACGGAGAATAATGCTAGAAATGGTTAAAGTATAACTAATGTGTTTACTTTGGCAAATTTTTAAATTTGTCGCCAAATACATCAGAATAAGACGAAATATTATTTGTATAGCTTATTATAGTTAAGTATCAAAATTGTAGGCACAAAATTGTAAAAAATGGTAAATGGTAGATGAATGACTTGTTAAAGTATCTTATAAAATATTTTTTTTTATTTAGCTTTACGTGTCTCGACAGCGTAGGTCACTGACACAGGTACAATTTTATTACATTACATTACAAGAATATACAGTAATATTACAATTAATAAAGAAATACATTAAATATTGGTACAATTATTAATTATCAAAATCTAAACTACGTTTCGTCTTCTAAGTATTAAAATATTAAAACACTGACCAGTAGAGAAAAACGGTGGATAATCTAAGCTGCAAGTTAGGGAGAAATATATCAGTGAGTCTGAGATTTACCTGCACACGCAGTACCATTTCCATCATATTGCTAGCACATTATGTATGCAAGTCCCTAAACTGTTGATACGGGCGACTCAATGAAAAATAGATATTTGTCAACAAGTTTACAGAAGTATATAGAAAAACAATTTTAAATTGAGTATGACCACCAGCTATAAAGGTTGAAGCAGAATAGAATACAATAGTTTTGAGGGTTACTAATCCATAAATAAAGTTGCCAGTGTCGGAGTGATGGAGATTAACAGGTACTAATGAATTTGCAAGAAATGTAAGATGTTTATTTTATTGGTTATATATAAAATAATTTGTGGCCGTAACAGGGGCCGATTTGTAAAAAAATTAATATTATTTTAATCAAATTCCATTTCAGATTCACTGCTTTCTTCAGAATATAAGGAATCTTCAACTCCAATGTTAATTATTACCGGTTCCAGCATTGCATCAGTCATATTATCCAAATTCCACATTTTATTTTCTTCCTTGTGAGCATGACTAACAGCATTTTTCCAATTTTCTGGAGTTACTTTTGATAAGGAATGTTCTAATAATTTTTGTAAGTCTTCTAATTTAAAAGTTTTGTTGTTGCGTCCGACTTCACCCTTTAATTGAGACCATATATTTTCTATCGGATTCAGATCACAGTGGTATGGGGGTAAACGTAAAATAATTACATCACGGTTTAATGCCATTTCATCAATTATATAATTATATTTTTTATAAGCTGCTTTATGTTGCCTTACAATAGGTAATAATTCCTTTTTTGTCGAATTCTCAATGTACTCAATTGCGTGTTTATCCAACCATTCGATTATCTCTCCTTTTTTCCATGCCGTTGTTGGCAATTTTTCTGCTAGTCTTGAATGGTAACTAGCATTATCCATGACTATGACAGAATTTTTTGGAATTAAATCCAACATTTGCTCAAAATATTCTTCAAAAACGTCAGCAGTCATTTCCTCGTGGTAATCTTTGGTTGATTTTGAGGCAAAACTTAATAATCCACCATTGACAAAACCGTATTTGTTTCCAGTATGGGTTATTATGAGTCTGCGTCCTTTTCCAACGGGAATATTGTTTATTCCAGTAGATACACCTTCGATGAATGCCTGACGGGAACTTTTCACATTTGTATCAACCCATAGATATGGTACAGTATAACCTTCATTTAGCCAAGTCTCGTCCAAATAAAAAATTGTTTTCCCTTCTTCTCGGTACTTTTTAATAGTTCTTAGATAATCTCGTCTCCAACATATAATGTAATATTTTTCAATTAAAACGGATTTTCTTTTATTCCTTTGCCAACGAAATCCCATCTCCCTCAACGCGCTATCTCAGAGTTTGTTGCTTATGATTAGTAACTCTTCGTTTTCTCTAATTAATGTTTGGATTTTGTCCAATGTTGGAAATTCTTTGTTAAAACAAAATGAGTGGACGCTGCATCTTATCATATTTTTATGTATTTCTTCAATTTCCAAGGGTTTACTTCCTCCACTCTTCTTGGGAGATAAAACAGTTCCTCCTTTTCTTTCTTTTAGGAATCTATAAATTGTTGCTTCTCCAACCCCTGTCATATTTGAACACATGTTACACCTTTAAAACTACACTTAGCAGGGATAAAACCTGTTGTCGACGTCATTTTTAAATGCAAATTACAAAATATCGAGACCAAAAACGTAGATAGGTAAGACATGAACAATGTACATCTGCAAACTAAATAGAAGATGCAAACAATTTCTAATTTATATTAGGTATCGGCATAAGCTGTAATGTGGCATAAAAACTACTTAAACTATCATTAGTGAAGCCTTATCAGTAATTCCAGGTAATCGTTCAAAGAAGGTATTCTTTTTGTGTCAGGCGATAACTTGTATAGAAAACAATTACATTTACATTAATTTATTTCGTGAAACATTGAATTCTCTCGTTAATCATCCGTGTATAATTAACAATAATCATGTGGCATATATACCGACGTTTTTTACGCACAAAAAAGGTATAGTGAGATTAGTGGGCACTTATTTTACAGAAGATTTTTAAAAGATAATGAATTGTTGACGGCATCTTAAAATATTAATTTTTTTTATTTATTTCAAAACAAGTATAGGGTGACGCCTATGGTTTTTTGACCTGTTGAGGATTTGCATACATAATGTGCTATCAATATGATGGAAAAGGACTATAAGTAATTGAATTTGACTTGAATGTTAACACTAATAACTAACTTAATATATGAGACAATTGTTGCCGAAAAGCGTCGGTTGGAGTTTTTGGTCGCGTACCTGTCTCATCGAGATTCTTACGGTCCTGGAAACTGAACCTGAGCCATTTTTAGTGTCCACCATTTCTCTTCAGACAAATTACGGTACTTGAAGGGGTATTGCGACGAGTGTATGAACCTTTCCAGGAAATATCACAAGTCTAGGGATGCTTTAGCTCGGGTGTATGTTACACAGAACAATATGCAATGATAATCAGAGCAGAAAAATGTAAAAATGTAAAAATCAAAAGAAAATACCACAAGTGATTCTTTGACCTACGAAAAGAGAGAGACAGGCTGATTTTCGATAGAAAATGTAGACAGTAAAATATGTCTAATTAACTCAAGTGTATGACCGTATAGGAATATCACACCAGAGTTAATTCTCTAAAAATCGAAATACGTATACAGTTAAAATGCAACAATAAAAAGGTACATAAAAATGTATATAAATGGGTACGTTTCAGCGCATGGTCTGCAAGCAGACATACCGCAGAAACAGTACAAACAATAAAATGCACAAAAAAATATCAGCAATAAAATATACAGTCAGAAAATATGGTAAAATAAAAATGCAGAGACTAGGTGGATGACAAGCACCGTACCTAGAGTCTTCAAATACGAGAGAAAGCTTGAAATGGCCGATCAAGCAAGCAAGCAATTTGATTAAACCCAGCCTGTGAGAAATGTTCACCCCTAAAAATTACGTTCGGGTGTAACAATTCAGTGGAGCGAGGTGTGTTAACTCGAGTAAAAACAGGAGTCACCCCACCGCGCTCCAATGCTCCAGACCATCCCTTTCTCCCCTATAGCACTCTGATGCGCAATAGGGGCACAACTATCAGCCAAATGCTCTTCATGTGGAGGTCCTGGGTAATAGAACCCCAACATGGTTTCCTAACCGAATGCAAAACTCAGGACAGCGCATTGTGGCTATAATCCTGTAAATGGCCGATCATAGAAAATCCACCTTCTTTTATATCCAATATTCCTTTGTTATTGGGCATTGTAATGTAGTAAGATGGATTTTTGAAAAATTGAAAAAATAGGAAATTCAAATTGCCGAAATATTGGAAATACCGTAGTGTCCAACCAATGGGCAATTTTTCCTGTGTGTGAAGATGGATCCGGTACGCTGATTGGCTAGTGAATGCCAGCGTCTGGCGTCACAATATTGACAAAGTAGTTCGACATCCAAAAAAGATCAAAACATTATCTATCGTCTGAAGAAAACTTGTCGGATGATAAAAATGTTCAACAAAAACTTTCACTTTAGTGTTTATATTCCATAATATCCTGCTTTTTTCTTTTCTAGTATGTATAATGCAATTTTAGCATGGGACTGGGATAATGCTTTCTATATCAGTAGCTAGCAGACCTTTCACACCACCTATTTTTTTAAGTTAAGTTTTCCCTGCTACTTAATTTTATTTTAGCCCCTATAGGCCGATAGGGTTCATCTCACAATAATAAGGAAGGTGGTTCAGAACAGGTGGTGTAAGTTTTTTAACTATTTGTTGTACCATCTCTAGACGTATGTAATACCCTCGTAGGTTCCACCGAATAATTGGAAAAGCCATTATAATATATCTTTTACACTTTCATTATTGGATTCGGAGTTTGATTCTAATTGTATGATTTTAAGTATTTTGTTTCGAAGTCTAAAGCATCTATTTTTTGATTTCCTATTTGACAAATTTACATGTAGATTTTTTTTTATTAACTTCATTGAGTACAACAATCTGCCCATTGGGCATTAAGCATTTGGTATGGTAAAAAAAATGCAGACATGTAGAGAGTTACTCCAGTGAGTAACCTCTTTACAGTTCTAAAATTAAATATTTATTAGTTTGAATACACTTATTATGTTCAGTTGGACAAGTCGGAAGGTAATTGCCGTTTTAGTCTACGCACTTCAAAGACGTTCCGCACATTTAGTTTTCGAGCAAACGCATTATGATGCACTAGCACTCGTTCACAGTATTTAGCACTAAAACGTTGTTTGGCTTCTTTCACGGATTCTAGGGGGATGTCGTGTTGAATCACCTCGTTGGATACATAGTATGGCGCATTGACTATGGCACGCAGCACCTTGTTTTGGAATCTCTGTAAGATGTTTGTATTAGAGACGCTAGCAGTGCTCCATAGCTGAATTTCATAAGTCCATATGGGCTTAAGTAAAATTTTGTTATCCAAAGATAGTTTTGAATTGCGTCCAATGATCCAATACATATTTCTCAATTTAAGTCCAAGCTGTTTTCGTTTGTTAAAAATATGTTTTTTCCAAGTTAGACGGCGATCCAAGTGCATGCCAAGATATTTAGCATCCTCGGATTGAGGAATTAGACAATTATTAATATATACATGTTCCCTCCCCCAATTTGGGGGGTATGTTTCTCTACGTAGCGTGAATGTAACATGTATTGACTTAGTTCCATTAGATTTGATGCGCGATACTTTCATTAATTGCTGAATTCTATTTAGGTTTGATTGAAGATATCTTGATGCTGTTGATGGATCTGTGTGGGATGCCAGGATAGCAGTGTCATCTGCATACGTTGCAACAGTAGTTATTCTAGATGTTGAAATGTCCGCTTCTAGATATAGAATTGAGCCGAGAACGCTGCCTTGTGGGATGCCTGAGTAAATAGGATATATTTTAGTGTGCTCGGTACCGTACTTCACCAGTAAGTGTCTACTTTCTATGTAGGATTTTAAGAGCTGGAAGTGAGGATAGGCTAGGAGCTTCTTTAATTTTATTAGTAGTCCTATGTGGCATACCTTGTCAAATGCCTGAGATATGTCAAGGAAAGCAGCAGAACAGTATCTTTTGGCGTTAAAATCCGTTGTTTACTTGGTTGACTAGCCTATGCACTTGTTCTATGGTTCCGTGTTTGTCTCGGAAACCAAATTGATGTTCTGGAATTATTTTATGTTCGTCTATTATCGTTTTTACATCAAAAGTTAACAAAACTATATAAAAAGTAACTTCTTACCTTAATTAAACAGTTTATCAATGTAACTTCACGAGGTTACGAATGAAATGATGGTATTTTGACTGGCACTGTAAAATGACATTTCTGTGATAATGATAGTTGCAGAATTGAATCTTGGTGGTAAATTTGAAAAATTATTAGATTGTATTATTGTATTATTGATTGTATTATTGTGTACCATGTTTTATTGTGTAGTACTCTCCCCTACACAAAAGTTCGGTTTCTCAGTTTAAATTTCATAATGTCAAAGAGTCTGGAGTATCTCCACTTCCATTACCATGAAAATAGTACTCCCTATCCTATTTTCCTTTCTGGTTTGTTAACAAAAAGTAAACTTTAATTAAAAATTTGATTAGATTCATATTGTTTTATAGTAGGAATCTTCCAAAGTGCCATAATCTCAAACGTATTCAACAAAACGTGAGAGAGCGATGAAATCTATGTAATGCTATTGATTTTCTTATACTTGATGTATTGTTTTCTCCCTTTGTCAAAAGATGGCTCTGTATTAGGGAATTTGAGTGAATTGGAGTGATTTAAATTGAAAAAGTATTTACACTATAAATACCGAGTCTAGTACAGAAATCAACGTGGAAGGAATTTTGTGTGCTGAAGACACACTGAGCAGTTGAAATAATAGTTTACTTAACTTTTAAATGAAATAAAAGTGCGGATAGGGATAAACGAACAGCAAAATGATAAAATACGTAAAGCTAATATTAGTTACTAATATGCAAAAATTACTACTATAAGACATATTATTATGGCAACCAAGACATAAACAAAAAGTTAAAATTATATAATAGCATTGTTTGATAATGAACTTCTAAAACCTGCTATTAGCCAATTACTGGAGGTTTTTTCGTAAGATAAACATTTGGCAAAAGGATTTAACGATTATTACAGTGAAATGCGCTTTATGTTGTTATAACAGATATTCACGTCAGGGATTTTTAAATCAAAACTATATTTATGTAGCATCAGCCAGGAAAAGTTAAAAAAAAATAGTATATGAATTTAAAGACTAATACAAATCAGAATAGATCATAATAATGGTTGTGCTGACGTACATCCTCAAAAAATCTACCATACTCTTTATAGAAATTTTTTAGAAAATTTTTCCAAATTGTAATTAGGATTTTCAATCGACTATCTAAGCATTTTATTTTGTAACAATAATATTTGCTTATAGGAGAGCCAAAAAAGGGGACTGAACAACTACTGGGCTTGTAGATAGAGAAAGCAAAAAAATTGAAACTTTTGCGAACGGCTACTCGCGTGTTGGTTGGAGAGCAAGGTCGTGAATAAGGATTCCTTTTCTTGGGGGTCTAGAAAAACTAACTATGAAAAATAAATCAAAAAATACGTCCTGGGCAAATACTATACAAGAAGATCTTTAAACTATTTTAAATACAACGCCGTTAAAAAATCCTCTAGAAAAAGTTCGTTACCTTAAGTTTAAACAAAAAAAATTGTCCCACAAACTATCAAAATCTGAGCCTTGTGAGACACAAAATGGAGGCTGGACAAATCCTGGAAGAAATGAAATGTAATACCAAAATTGGACTTCAGGTTATCCTGGATGATAACTATATGTGATCTTTTAACAACTCAGCTACTTATTTTCCGCTTAAAGTTATCTCAGCTTACTTAGTCCTCAGGACGCTGTTATCAAATCCCTTAACACAGGATACAGCTTACATTACATTACAAAGATTGCCACACTACATTTTAAGCTTAAATCACCTTCTTCTCACTATACACATGGAATTAAGGCAAACTTTGCCAGTTTTTTAAAATTCTCATGTAAACGGTCTTTACTTGCCTAGTCCTCATTTAAGTGAAAAATATGTCTTTTTTCTTTAATGCCAATATTCAAATATGTAGATCATAGCTGGTCTTATGGCAGCTTTGTAGAATTTTTAAGTTACTTTGGTATCTTTCTAACACACACTACTAGCTTTTATCCGCTATATTCATCTCACCCTAATTCTCCTGGCGTACTGGAAGTTTAAGGGAGGCCTATGTCTAGCAGTGGACGTGATAAATGAAGGTTGGGTGATAGTCTATACCACTCTCGCCTTCAGCTAGAATGGCTTGGTCGTCGTCAAAATATATTGTGTACAATCTCTCGTGTACGATTGGGATGACCATAATGCAGCAGTTTCTTCTTTATTTCGCCTCATTTGCCTCATGCGCCTCATTCAGATATATTTTGAAGAGCGTAGGTGCTCTGCAGCAGCCTGTCTTTAGCTTCTTGCTAATATAATTTTTTTTCATCATGATCATCCAGCCTCAAAAGCCCACTGCTAAACATAGGGCTCTTCCTTGTGTTTCCAATCAAGTCTATTCATCATAATTGTGTAAAGCTATAGTACTTCTTTTATATTTTTTTTTGTCTATTCCTTATTTTTCCGTTTCTACCCAGAGCATTGAAAGTGGTACACTATTTTATGCCTTTTTCAGATCTATAAAGACTATGTGAGTTAGGGTTATGGTATAATCTTTTCTCAATAATCTGCTTTAGAGAAAATATGCTGTCCATACAGGATGTGCCTGCATAAGAAAGTCATTTTTTTGTTCTTGTACATCTGTCATCTCCTTTTCACGTCACTAATTTTTGTCATAGAAAACTCTTTTTTATTTGTGTTTGTCTTGTAGTGGCCCGTCTTTATTTTTTTTTATAATTTGTGTGTTTTGTTTCTTATTGCTTATACTCTTCCTACGACTATGCTTTGTCACAAAAAATTGTCGAATCAAAACTAAATAATAAACTGTATTTCGTGCTATTGAGTGAATAAAAGACCCGCCTGAAATATTTAAATCTCTCAGTCTATTTTAATTAGGATTTTTCACAATCCCACGATGTATATCCAATGAATTCCAACCATAAGATCTATTACATCAATAAAGCTTTTCCTTTATTTATATTATAATAGTATTACAAACTACTGTAAAAATAAGTATTTATCTAGTACGTAATATATTTTTAAACAATTTACTTTCTAATTAACTTACTTTTTGTTGTTTTTTTGCTGTTAATTTGCAAACGATAATTGTCGATAGTTTCTTATTATAAACGATAGTATGTAATAACTTTAATGGACTAGGTAGAATCGTATAAATAGAGCCATAATTTATTATCAGAATACTATTGGCATTTTTTCAGGTAAGTTATTCAACAATTTCATATATCGTGATTTTGGTGCAAAAAATCGTTAAGCCAACAAATTGTTTGAAAAAAATTAACTTGTCAAAAAGTCAAACTATTTTGTTTTCTGTCATTTAAGTAGTAAAAATATTATATTTAGTGGGCGCCTTCGTGAAAAGACGTTCCGTGAGATCGATTGTCTACCATATTATTTCAGATTTATTCTTCCTCTTTACATCGCTCCGTTGTTATGCGGTGTATATCTCGTCTCTGGGGTCTATTAGTTATAAAACTACTGCGGTCATCTCTTAATGATGGTATTGCCTGCTTTCATTATTTCTGTGGGAAGTATCCGAATTTCCTCCATGTCTTCTGTTCGGTTGTGTGAAATTGTTACCATTCCCATTTTGTCGGTGGCATCCTTGATTGTCCCTGAATCCATGTTTCCTAAATTCCTATGAAATTGTCCTTGGGGTCTATCCCAATTGGTTGTTATTTTTGAATCTATTCATGAATGGTCTTGTCCGATTCCTATCGTGACTACTTCCCTCCTTTCTCTCTTTCCTACGTTCTTTCCGCACTTGCAAGAATTGGCATAGGCTATCTATGTCGTGGTAGTTTTATAGCTTTACATGATCTTCTATTGTTTCATAATGCCGCGCTATTAATTTCACCAACTGTTTTTAGGAGTAATTATACTCCAAATATTTCCATTTTGAACTTTTATTCATTGTTCAGTTCCAATTATTTATTCTTTTTGTAAAAACATTTTTTTTTCAAAGTGAAGCCACGATACTAACGTCCTTTCTTTGCTTTCAAACCAAAGCAATGCTCCATTTGCTAAACATTTTCTTATCGCTTCCTTGAAATCCTCAAAATTTCCAGTGTGTTTCAATTTGTTTTTATTTGTTTTAAAAAACGGCACTGGATGATGTTTTCTTACATACCAGCCAAAATTGATTTTGATGCCGCTATAATTTTGGATGACCATATCTCGCGTTTCTCGTACAACTTTTCCATTTTTTCCACTCTTTCTTTCACTTCCTTTCACTTGTTTTTGTAAATTTTTAATATTCTTTCTTTGACTTTCTAATTTTTTTTTTCATTTCCTCGGCTTGCCATTTTTTTATTTTCTTCGCCATTTTATTCTGGCGTTTCTTATTGTACTTTAAATATTTTTGTTATTTTCTTCTCTGTTTTCTTGCTATTTTTTCATCATTGTTTTGTTTTTTTCTTGTTGCACTTGCATAATCATTATTAATTTTTATTTTACTAAATTTAAACCTATTTAAAAACTTTATTACAGCTTCACCTCGTAGGGGACCCAGCTCGACTGTTTAGACTTCCTGCATTGAGCACATCCATATTAATTTTATAGTTATACCATTGACTGTGGGTTCAACTGAACTACTTGGATTACATCCCATTTATATACTTTGCTTTCAATTTTGATTTTCAATTTTTAGTATTTTAATTACATAGTCAGATCTCGTCCTTTCTACATTACAGATAGTGCTTGGTAGACCATTTTATTGTAGTCAACTACCCACTGTCTAATATATTGTTTAGTCACTCTGAGATAGCGCGT
>NW_027313809.1:0-19458 GCF_040954645.1 Diabrotica undecimpunctata
CGCGCTATCTCAGAGTTAAATGTTGAGGCAGAAATTATGAAAATAATATTCAAAACAAAAAAACAAACCAAAATTAATAATTTACTTTAGAAGTATTACCTACCTTTTTAACATTATTATTTTATTTGTTTTATAGGTGTATATGCTTCTGCAAATATGTACAAAAATGTATAATTAAAGATCACTCAAATCGAAACACCTTTTTTATTTAAATTAAAACTACACAACGGCCAATTATTTTTTTCCCGTTGGTGTCCGTTATGGAGAAGTTTCACTATATCTTACTAACAAAATTAGCGTCAGTTACAATTTTATTCATCATTACCTCACTAAACTGTAATTTGCGTTCGCAGTTATCTTTATTTAATTCTTGCATTTCAGCATTTAATCTAACATTTTATTGTAATTATTTATAACAGTTTTTGGTCTAACTATTGAATTGCCATCCTTTATTCGTCAACTTTTCCTCAAAGCGTATTAAAAATTGTTTGAACCGTCGCCTTCTGGATAGGAGAACGGTTTGGGAAATATCGTTAAACAAGTTGGTTACTTCACTATAAGATCTTTGTTTCGTTCTTTTTCAATAAAAACAATCTTTATTTTAGAGCGTTTAAAAACACATAAAACGACGGTCAACTTTAGTTAATAATACGATTCATTTGACAAAACCTTTCAATAAACGTCAAGCTATTAGTATTTTTATGAATTAATGTCAAAATAGCAGCATTCCATATTTACTGTATTAATTAAAAACTATTTAGGTACTGAGAAGATGTATTTATTTAAGAGCTTCGTGACTAGATAAAATACCAAGCGTTGAACTCATATTGAAGTGAGGATTCCAATTTAAAAACCAAAGTGACCTTGCAAATATCAAACCAGTACTTAGACTTCTGGTCTGTTCTGTATATTAAATATATGTATATAATTATATAGTATTGATATATATATATATATATATATATATATATATATATATATATATAAATATATATATATATATAAATATATATATATATATATATATATATATATATATATAAATAAATATATATATATATATATATATATATATATATATATATGAATATAAAGTTATTATTAATATTATTGACTGACACGTTATGTAAACTATAGTTTTATTTTAAAGTTGCAGTCATTAATAGGGCAGGATAAGTAAAACTCTTTGCTCTTTTATCTAGCTTTTCGCAAAATTTATTTTGTATAATTATGTTGTTAGTAAATACAATGAAATTAAAAAAACATTATATAAAACAAGCACAAAAACCTACAACGTGTGGTTAATCCATTAAATTTTGAACTCACAAAACATTAAACATTACTTATTAAGTATATATTATGTATTTACAATATTTTCATTTTATTTAATTTTGTAGGAATCATGATTGATAATAATTATTATTTTGATGTTTGACTTATGTCAGAAAGACACCCGTTTATGCTTATTATATTTTTCATATATTTTATATTTTTGTTTATTATAATAAAATTTATTTATAGAATGTATTATCAAAAATTAATACATTAGAATCAAAAATGAATTCTAAAGTGCTTAACCTTCTTACTCTCCCGAAGTAAATGTTACATTCTTTGTCTATGGGTACGGGTGGACACCGTGGATAAAGCTCATACCTGTTGTGAATTAAATTCCAATTTTTTTTTAATAATTTGTAGAAGCTTTTGTAATTTCATGTTATCAATGTACAAAACTTAAAACATTTTTTTTGTAATAAGAAATATAATAAAACTTTATATTCAATTAAAATTATATATTTATTCAATGCAACTTTTAGAAAAGATATTTGAATGAACTAAAAACATTTTTTTGTAATAAAAATAAAATGAAACTTTATATTTATTTAAAATTATATATTTATTTAATGCGTCTTTTACAAAAGATATTTGAATGAACTAAAAACATTTTTCTTTGTAATAAAAAATATAATGAAACTTTATATTCAATTAAAATTATATATTTATCCAATGCAACTTTTAGAAAAGATATTTGAATGATCAGGACAAATAAACCTCTTATATGCTTGACATCTTGTACAAGATTTTCTGTCTGTTTCCCATTAGCAGTCTTTACACCTTCCACGTTTTGGACTTTCATTTGCATTTCCACTTGTTCCAGCTACTGAATGTAAATTAATTTGGATTTTTTGTGGAACGTTTGTTGTCATTCGGGTAGTTCGGCATTTTTCTGTTAAATTGTATGCCAATTCTTTATAAAAGCCTTCTTTTATGTATTTTGTTCCTATTATATTGAGGATTTACATGCATATATGGTTGATTCTCACAATACGGTTAATTTCAAAAATTGGTTATTCGAATAAAAGTTATTTTTGGAAAACGCTGAAAGTCGCATAGAGATAACTTTGTTAATGTAGAATATTTATGTAATTATTAGCAGAGCTTAATTAAAAGTTTTTTACACATGAGCACATGTTAATTAATAACATGTCCATGTGAATGAGGTAACATGCCCATGTGAATTGAGATCTTGTCTAAAATTATACTTTAAGGACGTGATTAATATTTTAATGTCCAGAAATAAATTACAATTAATTGCAAATATAAAGAAACAACAAAATATATGTGAAATTAAGCAAACAAACCTTTTTACACATGAGCACATGTTAATTAATAACATGCCCATGTGAATAAGACAACATGTCCATGTGAATGAGATCTTGTCTAGATAGAATAATATTTTAAGGTCATGATTATTCTTTTCATTTCCAGAAATACATTACAAATAATTCTTCATATTTATTTTTCTTTATTTCTTTTATTTCTTCATTTCCATATTTATAGTTATAATTCTCTGCAAAATCTATATGGAATACTATTTCTTCTTTAGACAATTTATTTTTCAGGGATCTCAAGCAAGAGTATTGATGAGTAATATTTAACAATGGTTTAATATTTCGGTAGGTTTTTGTTCAATAAAACAATTGTGCCTAAAATAGTTGACGAAATTGTTTCCTTTGCTGTTAGTTGAACAGTAATTTCCTTTTTTGTTTTACTACTAATTCTATTTTCCTTTTTTACTACCCATTGATAATAAAATATCTCTGTTTCCCATGTATTATTTGCAACATTAAACTCTAATTTTTGTGTAATACATCTTGCACCACTTCGGATTAAACACTTTTCAGAGTCTTTGTTACAACACAATGTTCTTAAACTTCATCTAAATTTCTTTGTTTTTAAATACGATTTTTGTTTAAAGTTTTTATAAGAAAACTAAATTTGCATGAGCAACACAAAGGCATGTGTCCCTGTTCGATACCTTTGGTGGAACAACCCAAAAAGGACGTATCTTACAAAAAGCTGGGTATGAGATTGTAATGCTATGTTTTCTTTAAAACGCTCATATAATACCTTCAATGTATCATTTAAATAACGTCTGTGCTTTTTATTGCCGTTCTTGGCAATAGTTTCCTTTTTACTAGGGCACTGTCTTGAAACTTCGTCATCAGCGAAAATTTATGCACAGTGCGCCTTATTAATCCAAATTTATCAACTTTTTTTATGGGTGTATTCTGTCAATCCTGACTTATTTAAAGCAGTGGTACTCATTTTGTATGAAAGGAAAACTGTTTGCATATTTAAGTAATTTATATTTTTTAATAGTTTACCTTTGATTACTTGCGAAAATATCTGTTTCGACTTTCTACCTCTTATTTCATTCAATTTTCACTAAGTTCCTTTGTAAGGACTTCTCCAAATAAAATTTTCTTCTTATTTCTTCTGTAACTTTATAAACCCTTTAACATCTTATCGACTTCGGCTTTAGGTGAGCTTGCTTTAAGTGAAGTTAGTTGATTTTTTGTACGGAAATATTTAGATTTATATCTCGACAAAAGCCGTGCGTAAATTTTTGTTTTCTGATTTTAATTTTTGAATATCTCGGTAGCATTTTGCTCTGTCCTTTCTAAGGACTTTTCGACCTTGTAATTTTGTCGACTAACTTCGACACTATTAGTCGTAGTTTCACTTTCATTGTGATTTTCAACTCTTAAAAATTGAAGTGGTGTCGAAGTACGATAAGTTAGATCCATCACACTCTTTGTGAAGCACCAAAGAGTGTGATGGATCTAAACTTTTATTTGCTTGATATCGTTTCGAGTCTCCACTCAATTTTGTCTTCTGCTTCTTTTTCTTTCAACGAAATTTGACTGATTAGTTTTATTGTTCCATTCGTCTTATTCCTTTCGTATCTCTCATGTTACATTTCTTTATGGACCGCTAGCCTGACAGGATAATTTTTAATTTTTTGTCTGCGCCTTTTTTCACATTCTCTTTTTCTTTGCAGTCTTTCTTCCTCAGACATTCCTTTTCTTCGAGACATTTTCGTTTCTACTGTTGTTCTGTGTAAAATAAAAAAAAAAAACTAGCATATTTGTTCATTTGCGTGGATACTTATCATTAACATGGTTAAAATCTATCCACGTAAATGAGTTTTCAAAACGTCCACGTTAATGAGAATTTAAATCAAATACCCTGTATACCTTTATACACTTGCCGATTTTTAAGTTACTGCTACACATGAAAATCTTTGTAATTACCGATAAAACCCCAGTAAAATTAAATCTGTATATTCATTACTACCGGATATATTACAACCATGTTAATGAATGTTGATAAACATACGCACCTGACCCTAGCACAACTCAACACTCTCACAACTGAACCAAGACTGATCGTGCTTTTAGGCGTCTGATCATAAAAATACCAACGCTTGTTCTATTTAATGACACTGTTGCCATATCTAATTTCAAATTATTGAAGGCAATTTGACGCTGTTTGTTTGTGTCCACGTTAATGAACTCAGAAGCTGGTTGCATATTTTAAAGATGGTCTCATCAAGTATAGATAATATTTATAGTAAACTATATTTACTCAGTTATTGCTTTATTATTACTCATTTAGTTTTGGAACTCAAAACAATTCCAAATAAAGGCAAATACTATGAAAGTAAAAATATCCGTAAAAATTGGCACCCAGTTAAATAACTAATGTTTAAATAAAATTTTATATGAAACTAATAGATCTCGTTCTTGCCGAAGTTACAACAAAAATTTTATAGGAAGATATTTGAACGTTTTAAAAAAACTCACGGTTACACGAAATATCCCTTATTGGGAGAATCAGCCATATAACACATATGCGTTAATTACCGTCAAATCTAAAATATTATAAAATAAGCAAAGTGGCCACCTTCTAGTTCCTCTTTTGCAGGTATAAGCTGACGCTAATTTCCAGTTGTATCTACACCTCCTTTGGTTCTATTATATTCTAAAATAATGTCTGGTTTCTTATGTTCTTGCAATGATACCTGGTCATCTAAATGCATCGAGGACAAAAGAATAACAGATTTACCTATTTTAAGACTATATGAAACTAAAGTCATATTCTTGTGAAACTCAAAAATTGATGATAGGGTCTTCTTTTCTTTTATTTGGTAGAAATTCAACTGGAATAAAAGTTTTGTTCTTTCGTAATGTTCTAATGAGTGTTAAATTACGTTTTAATAATTCAGTCGCTAAATGTAAGTCACTAAAAAAATTATCCATGGTTATGTTTCGCCCAGAACTCTGAACATCTTTTATAAGTCGTAAAACCACATTTCTGCCCTGATGTATGTTACGGGGCTGATTTTCTGCTTTTCACGCGCTATCTCAGAGTCAATACACATACGTAGTTTTGATATCAGATAAAAGCCATAATTTAATTCAATATTTCCCACGTAGTTTTGTTGCAATATACTGTCTGAAGGGACACTTACCTCTAAATGATACAAGTTGTTCGTCGACAGTGAGGTTTTCATATGGAACAAACATTTTGGGAAGTTGTGCTACAAATAAATCAAAAAAAATTCTAATTGGAGCTAACTTGTCGTGCCTCCGTCAAATAGGTCTATTCTCTTTTTTATCGAATCGCAAAAAGCGGCTGATGTTACTAAATCATTTCAGAGACATAGTATCTCTAAAAATGGGCCTACCATCAGAATTGCTCCAAAGTTCCTGCAGAGATTCTCCGGCACCTTTATGAACACCAGTCAGAAGAAGTAAACCTTGAATAAAAATGAAAAATGTCAAGTTAATTTATTTTATAACTGTAATGAAAGTATTTACCTATAAAAGCAACTCTTCTAGTGATATTTCTATTACAGTTAACATTTTTTCATTACATATAAAAGACGTTTTTTGTTAGTTTCCACTAAGAGTAAATTGAGCATTTCATCAGTGAAAAACAATCTCATTGAAGATATAGGTTCATCGGTAATTCGTTGAGTGGCATATCTGGTGGGACCTGGCACAAGATTTAATATTATGATGGATCTAAACAATATACAACGCAATTAGTAAAACCCACAAATTTAGTAAGAAAATACGTGTAGCATTTGAGCCAACACTTACCTTACACGTGACTGAGGTGGTGGATATTTGTTTCAAACTGTCCCATCGCGAGCAGTATATTGCAAATCTTCTTATTCAGGAACTTCTATTTCGTTTTCCGAATTTTCGCTTTCATCTTTGTCATCATCAACCGTAGATACATGATCTTCTTCAGAAAATTCTTCATCTACTAACTCTTCATCACTAGTGACGGTTTCTAAATTGGTAGATTCATCTTAATTTTCTGAGTTTTCTTCAAGGATTTTTCTGTTGTGTGGGTTTATCTTTGACAGGGACTAAGTATATTAATGATGGTTTACTAGTATTTAAAATAGTATTGTGAAATAAAAAAAATATATTAGTTTTTTGACATTTATGAGAAAAACAATATTTTAACCTATGCAAATTAAGCAGATGTTTCGTGCATTTATGACAAAATCTTAATATATATTGGGGTAAAATCTGGACCTAGTACGCGTTTTTGACCATTTTACACTTAACCCTTAAATGCCCAATCGGGGTCACTATGGGACCCCAGACATACATTTTTGGCTATAATATCTTTATTTGAAACATTTGGCAACCGCGCAATCAGGTATTTGTGTGGACGTGTCTCCTACGTTTTCTGTTAGTATACCACGAACATTCGTGAGGTGCAGTGGTCTGTAAGAGAGATTTAGATAAGTGGGGTCTCGCTGTGACCCTGATTGGGCATTTAGAGGCACCAGAATATTTTTATTATTTTTAACATTTTTCGTCAGTTTACATTGAAAAATGGACCGTAAGAGAATGAAAATGACAATAAGCGACCAAGAACATGAAAAAATTATCCGAAATATAGAAGAAGGGATATCAGACTCCGATTTCGACTATGAGATTACCGACGAATCAGATAGCGAAGAGCAAGATGTTTTTGAGGAAAATGTTTCGGAAACTGAGGACAATTTAGAAGTCAACAGTGACGAGGAATCAGATGCAGAACCTACCGAAGTGGACGATAATATTAGTGAGGTTAGTGGTCCAACATATACATCCAAATCTGGAATGCAGTGGAATAGCCTACCTTTCGTGAGATCCAAGAGGCAACAAAAAAATATTATAAATGTACATCCAGGCTTAACAAACTATAGTAAAAATTCCAACACGTTTTTAGACTATTTCAATTTATTTTTGACCGAAGAGATGAAGAATGTCATATGCCTTCATACTAATGAAGAAGCTGTTAGGCGTTATCAAGAGTGGAACGAAAAACATCCGAATAACAAAAAAGAGTGGACGGTACTTACCAACAATGAACTGGATAGCTTTTTAGGAGCACTTATCAAAGCTGGTGCTTTAAGGTGTGAGAAAGAATCGACACGAGAGATATGGTCTACAGACACCTCAATACGCCGGTCATTTTTTACAGCCGCATTCGCTAGGAACCGATTTGAAGAATTATCGAGTTTCTTGAGGTTTGATGACAAAGTGACCAGGGTGGAGCGGAAGGAACAGGATAAGTTAGCGGCGATACGAGTAATTTGGGACATGTTCGTCTCTAACTGTGACAAAGCCTTTGAACCATACGAACATATAACCGTTGACGAACAGTTAGTGAGTTTTAGAGGAAAGTGTCCTTTTAGACAATATATAAAATCAAAACCTTGCCGCTATGGGATAAAAATTTGGGCTGCCGCGGATGTTAAAACATCTTATTTATCAAAACTTCAGGTGTAGCTTGGAAAACTACCAGGTGGTAGAATAGAGAAAAATCAGGGATTTCGTGTTGTGAAAGATCTGGTGGAACCATATCATGGCAGTTGGAGAGGAATTACAACTGACAACTTTTTTACCAGTGTTCCTCTTGCTCAATATCTTTTATCTAAAAACCTTACTTTACTTGGGACCGTCCGCAAAAATAAACCTGATACACCACTACAACTAAGTTTGACAAAAAGACCTGCGGAGTCGTCAATATTTGCTTTTACTAAAGAATTAGCTATGGTTTCGTACATACCTAAAATACACAGGATGGTACATCTTCTTTCAAGTCAACACGATAGTGATATAATTTGTCAAGACTCTCAAAACAAACCCTTGATGATTTTAGACTATAATAATACCAAGGGTGGTGTTGATAATGCCGACAAACTGATTAGGGAATATTCCTGTAAAAGAAGAACTGCTCGTTGGCCATTCAGGCTCTTTATGAATATTATAGACATATGTGCACTAAATGCCTATATTTTATACATTGAAAAAATCCTGATTGGAAGAAAAATAATTTTTCACGAAGACGTATTTTCCTGTTACAATTAGGGGCTGAGCTTGCTCGAAACAACATGGGAAAAAGAGCGAAATATATAAAACATAAAGCCTATGTAAAATCTGCTCTAAAAGATTGTGGCATACCAATGGTAAACCCAACTACCGAAGTTGCAACTCAATCCGTCCATTCAGCTAAGAAACGTGCTCGTTGTTACCAGTGTCCGCGAAACTGTGACAGAAAAGTGAATACCGTTTGCTCTTTTTGCAAAAAATTTATATGCCAGGTGCACAGAAAAGAAGAAAAAACTATTGTATGTAAAAATTGCAACTAAAAGTTATATGCTTATATTATTATTTAATTTTAATTTTGTTCGAATTGAAAATAATTTGTTTCTAGAAAAGCCGTTAATTTTGTATGAAAAATAAATAAAAATTATTCAAATATGCTTAAAATTATTTTTAACCGTGTTTTCCTTTTAGTCAGTGCTAAATGACGTTACTAAATTGAAAATTTTAGTGGGGTCCCTAGGAGACCCCACATGGGCATTTATGGTTATTTTCATATCACGGGCATTTAAGGGTTAAAATACTTGGTCCTCCTTTTTCTTACATCAACGTATGAAATTTGTGTAAGAAAAATAACCAACGGATACAAGGAAATGTTGTTCGAAATATTACAAAAGATAGAAGCACATCGAACCAGTGGCTATAAAGCTAGTAAACATTACAAAATTATATTAAATTCTCATCAATCATATGAGATATGTACTGTGATTTTAATTTAAGATAAAAAGATTTTTCTAACGGATTGTAAGCCCTAATAAAATATGGATTTGGTTTATACAGTAAGAAATTGTTGCTTGTTTTGGCCAGTGAAAATAACTCTTGAAAATTATATTTAGACTCGTAGTATGTAAATTAAGTTTTAGGTTTAAAAGAACTTATTTTTAATGAAAGCAGAAGAGAAGCTGTAATCCACATAAAATTTAGAATTATTTCAATTTATATGAATCTGCTATTAAGGAGCTGAAACTAGAAAATAATTCTACTAAAATATATAGAATTTAAGAGGTTTTGTAGTATTAGTTAGAATTCCTGTCAACAAAAAGTTTATGATAAACTCTCTTCATACTTTGAATATCGTTTCATTAGGCCAAGTCCGACACGGTTTCCTTTTGCAACTTTTTTTGTTCTGGAGCGTCGCTTTAAGTTTCTTGAAACATTTTACCCGTCAGATAGGAAAATTAAGAAATAAGTTCCACTAGACAATAAAGAAAGTTGTTTTTACTGCTGGTAATAATCTTATCCTAAAAAATTAGATGGTCATCTACATATCCATGAATTTCCTCATAGTAAGTTTTTCGACATTACTTTGCCTGAAATAGATGAAAACGCTCAAGAGCCGCCCCCCACCGAAGAAGAAATTAGAGAAGCCATTTCAAAACTGAAAAATAACAAAGCTCCCGGTTTGGACAATCTTCCAGCCGAACTCTTTAAGAATGATGGTGACACCCTTTTTAAACACATGCATAAATTAGTAACCAAAATCTGGCAACGGAAGGAAACGCCCGCGGACTGGAAATTAGGTGTAATGCACCCTCTACACAAAAAGGGAGATATGGTGGTGTGTGATAATTATAGAGGCATCACCCTACTTAACGTGGCATATAAATGATTGTCCAACGTATTGTACAGAAGATTGATCCCCTATGCTAAACAAATAGTTGGGAACTATCAGTGCGGTTTCCGACCCAATAAATCAACAACTGATCAAATATTCACAGTCAGGCAGATTCTTGAGAAAACGCTTGGCATAGAGAGTGTAGTCAGAATCACAAACGACTTTTCCGGACCCTTCCATTGTAAAAATGGACTGAGACAGGGAAATGGACTGTCGTGTATTTTATTTAACCTTGCACTAGAAAAAGTTATTCGAGAGTGCCATATTAATACGAATGGCACCATCTTTAATAAATCTGTACAAGTGGTTGGGTATGCAGATGACATAGACATTATTGCTAGATTCACAGAATCTCTGATCGAAGCATTGTGATCACTAAGCGCGTCTGCACTTAGAATGGGATTAAAAATAAACGCACAGAAAACCAAGTATATGTATTGTACTAGATCAGGCAACCAGATATCTAGACTATTAATTGATGATCTGGAACTGGAAGGTGTGGACATCTTCGTCTACCTGGGCTCGCTGCTGACCAAAGACAACAATGTCAGCGAAGAAATTAAAAGAAGAATAGTGCTTGCCAATAAGTGTTATTATCGCTTGAGGAAATATATGGCCCCAAAACTACCCAGAAAAATTAAAGTTACCATATATAAAACACTAATAAGGCCAGTGTTAACATACGGGTCTGAAACTTGGTCACTTACATAGAACGACCAAGAATTGCTTAAACGTTTCGAGATAAAAATTCTAAGGAAAATATATGGAGGAATCCAAGAACAGGGTTTGTGGCGTAGGCGCTACAACTTTGAGTTATATAGAAGTTTTGGGGAACCTGACGTTGTAAAATGTATTAAATTAGCACGCCTTCGATGGGTAGGACATGTAATTAGGCGAGATGAAGATGCAACGATCAGAAACATTTTCGACCGAATAGGACCAGTGGGAAGGCAAGCCAGAGGAAGACCAAAACTTAGGTATCAAGATAACATAGAGGATGATCTAAAATCCATCGGAGTTAAAGCATGGAGAAGAGTTGCCAGAGACAGGGGCGAATGGAAGATTGTTCTGAAGAAGGCTTTGGCTCATCATCAATCAGCCAATACCGTCCACTGCTGGACATAGGCCTCCCTCAGTTCTTTCCAGTGTTCTCTACACTGGGCCGCTTGTAGCCAGTTTCCCGCTACTCTTTTTATGTCGTCGGTCCATCTAGTCGGTGGTCGTCCTCGGCTTCTTTTATAATTTCTGGGCCTCCATTCCATAATTCGTCTTGTCCATCGTCCATCTTGTGTTCTGGCTAAGTGTCCTGCCCAGTTCCACTTAAGTCTCGTGGTTCTTTCGATGACGTCTTGAACTCCTGATCTTTGCCTGATTTGTCGGTTTGTTATGTGGTCTCGGAGGCTCACATTCAGCATTGCACGTTCCGTGGCTCGTTGTGTAACTCTTAGTTTATTCGCAGATTTCTGCGTGAGTGTTAAAGTCTCTGCTCCATTAGTTTGTACAGGCAAAACAGCGCTACCGCTAAACAGTTTGTTTAGCGGTAGCGGGTAAGTACTCCTCCACAATCCCAGTGGAGGATAGACTTACTTCAGGGATGCGACCCTGCCCTACGCGAGCCTTGATTGTCTCTCAACTCCTATGGAGAGAAATCATGTCCTAAATCCATTCCTACCCAATACCTACTATCCTACCAATTTCCCAAACCAACTCACCAACCCGCCTGGCAAGCGTGGTGTTTAAATGCCAAAACCCCTCAGCATTGCCTTTGACTCATAACGAGCTGTAATGCCACTGTTGAATGACCTATATTTATTGTTTTGAAACTATGTTTTTGTGACATTTTAAAGTATGTAATTACTATTTTAATGAAAATAAGCCCCAATTGAAGCTTCAAATAAGTTTATTGACGTTTCAATTTCCACTTCGGAAATCGTTCTCAAAATGCTACAAATGGAACCTAAATTATTATATTCTTTTAAACGAAAACTATTTATATTATGTACATATTACATTCATGCAATCTCCTATGTTTATCATCAGACAATTTAATTTTTGTGTTTATCTGTAATTTTTAAACTATTTAATAATTAAAAGAATATATTGTCTGCGGAACTAGTTTTTCGATTTTCCTGGCTGACGGGTGAAATGTTTCGGGAAAATTAGGGAAAAAACGACCCACATCCAAAAAAAGGTGCAGAAGGAAACCGTGTTAGAGTTGGTCTAATGAAGCAATACACAAAGTATATTAAACTTTTTGTCGACGAGCACAGTAACTACAGTAGTTTTAAATTTAAATATACGGTAGGAAAATCATGCCGTGCATCAGAAAAATTAGTGTACCTGAAAAGAGAACATCACTGTTTTAATATCCGCGCTGCTTCAGGTCAAAAAGTTTCACCACTTATGAATTTGTATGGGATAAAATATTTGGTATCAGTCGTACGCAATGTAAAATAGAGATTTTCAAACACATACCGCATTTTAAAACAGATGAAAACGACTATCTTTGAAAATTATTTCATTAAAAGATTTTTAAAATTTATTGATCCAGTCCATCCTGTTTTACGATGTTGATGCAATGATGATTATACGATTAATAACTCTCAAGCAAGCGGTTCTCTAAAAACTATCTCCGCATAAGACTCATATCTTGCAAGTTTTAGATATTAGCTTGTTTAAATCGTTAACACCTTCCTAAAATTAGTGGTTGGTTCTTTAACTAGGAAAGTCTAATGTAGAGGTTGTTAAAAAGTACTTTGCAAAAATTATTGGGAATATGTGGTTTCATTTAAACATCAATATATTTCAGAACGATTTTTGAAATGATTATCAAAAACTAAAATGTATTCAGTTTCTAAAGAGGTGTTACCCGAGGTTGATTCGCTTAAACAATAGCAAGAGGCAAAACAAACTAAGGAGTATAAAAAATTTTAATAGATTACTGTAAAAGCTGTTTTACAGCCACCTATGTTATTAAATTTTATCCTGATAAAGACTTGTTTTTACCCCCTTAACTGGTCCGGTACTGTAGCAGTGGCGTAACTGGTCCGGCGTAGTATGCGAAACTACTGTTTTAAAGAAAGCAAAACAACACTCAAAAATAATTTTTTTATTAAGAAAAAATTAAACAAAACATACCCTGATATATTAATATAAAAGTGAACGTATTAGATTTGGGTATTATTTGGGTTAAGAAAAAATATTAAAATAAAACTGACGTCCATACAAATATTTGTGAAAAAGTACATAGTTTTGTAAAGTAACTAAAAAAATATATAAAAAACACCATGAAAAAAAAATGTATTCCTAGAATAAATATTTAAACTGCTCACTAAACAAAAAACTAGGTAAAATAAAAATTGATCAAAAATGTTTGTTTCCAGCATCAGTCAAACTTTAGCATTTTTATATGCAATTTTTACATAGTGGTTTTGTACATACCAAACAAACAGGCTTTTTGCAACGCAAGCAGAGGTATTTTGTCATCCTGCGATTTCTAATCGGACACAAACTGCAAATCTTTCATTTTTCTAAAATAAGAACATCCATCTGATTGTCCTTTTGTTCTTCTTGAACTCCAATTGACGTGGAATGTTCGTCATTGTTATTCGTCTTTTCATGTGATCTTGCACTAACTGCATAGCCAACTCCAAAACAAAAACACTTTTTTCTTTTATTACTGGTTTGTTTTTGTAACATTGATGTAGAATATATTTATTTGCTATAGATTGCTATAGAAATTTGCTATAGAAATGTCCAATATGCGAAAAAAAATTGTTAAGGGCCATCTTCGGGTTCGACGGCTTGAGGTACTTTTGGAGTATTTCTCATCTAGGGAATCTACACCTCCCTTATTCTCATTATAATAAATAATAATTTTTGGTTTTTTAGTAGAGGGATCACTATAACGTCTACTATGCATTGAAGATATAAGTACTGTAGCCTTTCCCACTTTTTCTACGTGAAACATTAAGAAAATTAAGTTACATTCTTCCCTAAATCCATAAATTGTTGACCCTTCAGGTCTGTTTCTGTTGGGCAGAAAAGATGGAGGTATTTCAGCCTTTTTTTAGTGTTCCCACATAAGCCAAGTTTTTTGTTCGTAAAATATCCACTAATTGAATATAAAAGTACCAATTATCAGCTGTGATATTTCGGTTGCTACCAAAGAGCGGTTCAGCTAAGCTTGTGCAGGCTTTAGGAATTTTTTGTACTCGTGACTGTTAGCAAATCCATCTGAGTCTTTTCCGCTGTAGATATAAGCATTATACGAGTACAAATAACTATTATATGTTTCCCTAAGACACTGTATTTTGAGAACGTATTTAGCCGGTTTGTTAGGCATGTACATTTTAAACCGGCATTTACCTCGAAAATGAGCATTTCATCAATTGTGGCAGATTGACCTAGTCCGTATACACTTTGACAGTTTTCTATAAAGGTATTGAATATAAATGAAATAGCTGCAGTTGGATCTTCTTTTTTGCGTTCCTCCCTGTCTTCAGGATTGTCGAATCGGATAGCAAGTAAAAGAACAGCAAATCTTTGTTTGTTCATGACTGCTTTGAAGATTTCTCTTCCAGTTCCATCTGTTGCAAATAAACGGTCTATATTTTCGTAACTGGAGTTGAAAATGGCAGTATTAACAAGGAGTCCCAAAAATGCTCTTAACTCAATAACATCCATTTCTCTAAGATGATGGATAGAACTAGCAGAATATTTCTCACGCATTGATTGTAATTTTGTGTTTTATTCTGCTTAATCTGTTGTAGAATATTATCACTAAACAACATATTCCAAACAGACAAGGGTATCGCAGCCTTGCCGAGTATTTTTGCCTTTGTTTTTAGAATTGACACTTTTATGACAATGTTGTGTTTACGTGTTCTAGATGAGGGGATAACTTCTGACGTACACCACTTGTGTCGATTTTTATCATAAACATAGGTTTTGTCACTATCACTTACTGCTAATTTATTACAATCTGCAGGCTCGTCAGAATCAGAAAATTCCAAACATGTATTGCGTTCAGATTCAAATGTTATGGTCTTCCAAAATATCATCTACATCACTGTCACTATCACATTACTCATTGTACCACTTTAAAAGAGTTGTCTTATAATCGTCATCGCCGAAACGCACTCGTTTTGATGGTCCGGCCATAATTTCTAAAAATGCACGACACACAAAAAAGTCACACCAACAGTCCGGCGTCGTCTGAGGAACTACTCTCGACCTAATTGTTGCGATAACTTTTTAGGAACTGAGAGAAACTTGTCGCAAATACACCTACTTGTTAAGCTCCAATAGTTTAAGGATTAGAAAGAAGGACTTGCCTGTGGGCGGTGCCAATTTCCAATAAAATATAATTAAAAATATGGAATCGTCTCTCAGACCACGCCGGACCAGTTAAGGGTTATGTACTAAAGGAAGTTGTATATTTTTATACATAGAACATTTATTGCGCCATAATTTCAATATTTAGCAAGTAGCCAAATTTATTTGAAGATTACAATGTAGGTTAAAAATAAGGTGTTTAAATTTTGTGGCAATGCTAAGAACAAAAATTAAAGTTATCTACATCAAAAGAAGTCCAGTTAAGAATTACTCCATTGGACATATACCAATATTTTTGTTTAATAAATTATAATAATTTAGGTTCAATTTTTTGTAAATTCAATTTTTGTTGCTATACTGATAAAAATCTTTGATTTAGTGTATTATTTGTACGCAGTGAGTACGCGAAACTTGCATTAAAGGTTCAAAGAAGAAGGACGTATCAAACCTCTTCAGTTAAACTTGATCAAAATTCAATTAAAAATTGTATAATTATTAAACAGTTTATTTGAGTTAAGAAAATTGGGAAATTTATACTAATTCTGGTTTTACCTCAAGAACATAAATTTGAGTTTGCCAAAATTTGCGACATATTTGAATTTAATAGAAAACACTGTTTCCTAAAATGTATTTTTTTTTAAATCAATAAGTATATATGCTAGAGTTATGTGTGGGTGGTTCTAGGCTTTTGTTGTACTAAATTTTTGACTTCAAATAACTCAATAAAATAATCTAATGGTGGTAAGCCACGCGATCTAGAGGGGCAATTATGATCACCAAAACGACAGATTTCACGGGCTATACGGTATTTGGCACCGTCTTGTTGAAACCATATGTCATGTACATCAATATGATGCAATTTAGGCATTTAGAACTCTCTTATTGTGTTTCGATATCAAGTACCAAAGCCATCCATGTGAACAAAAGCCTCCTTGCTTTTTCGCCATTTAAAACTTAATTTTTTACCACTTTTCTGAAAGACGATAATTTTCCTTGGAAATTAATATCATCCTTAACAGTCTTGTAACCAGCTGACATTGTAGGTCTGCTGCCGTGAATCATCGCAAAGTTACGAACTGTGTTTCTTATAATTTCTTTCTCATAAACATCGACGTTTGTTTTTTGGTTTTGGCTGATTGATTTTTTTTCTAGAAGATTTAAAGATATTTCCCGAGCTACCTAAAAAAGTTTTTTTAAGTAGCTCGTTGTAGGTACCTTGTTTTTCTCTTGTTTCTTTTTTAAAAATTAATACACGGTGTAGATCATCCGTCAGCCCTGACTTTGAACAACAAAGCTGTAATTATTATTAATGATGTAGGCACTGTAAAGAAAATAAAAATATAAAAATATTTTAATTAATTAATTATGACTGATCTAAAGGTAAAGTAAAAAAAATATCACATGTATATTCTCTATTTAAAAGTCTCAAGAAACAAAATAAAGGAAGAAATTTTATTTAAATTTCCACGCCTCTCTTATTTTATTATAAAGTGCCTATCTATCCCATTATACATTTGTCAAGTCTTAAATGATAAGTAATTTTTAGACTTAGCCTTTGAATTACTGAATTAAACAAATTCGTCTTGAGTAAGAATAGTTATATTTTTAAGTTGCTTATACACTGTGTTTCGCATGTAAGGCGAATTTACCCAAATTTCGTCTGCCGCGCCGCAGTCACGAGTGGTTGCATTAGCTGCTAACACTCTACTGCACAAGTGGTAGCAAATTCAAATCAGTTGTAAATTTTATGACATCGATATATATATATATATATATATATATATATATATATATATATATATATATATATATATATATATATATATATAAATTTTAAACTAGTACCCACGTAATATTTTTTTTGTAATACTGAATAATTTGTCGTACAGAAAAAAAGTTGAAAGAATTCATATCAAAATCGCTTCCTTTGGTTTGTTTACATTAAACTTGTAATTTTACATTAAGTCTTAATCGTTTAAATCTATTTTTGTTTATTAATAGCTATAACCAGTAAACGCTTGTATTACTGGTTTTTGATTCAACCTTGCTGGTCTTGTAATATCATTTTAAAATCTTTACGAATAAACAAAACAAAGCAAAATGAATTCCGCCATTAGCATTGATTTACATTTTTATTATTTTTCAACACATAAATTTTATTAAGTTGGATACAGATTCACGTCAGTCCGTCACTGAAAATATATAGGCATACCGTTATGCCATTCCTGAGATGACAAATATCTATATTAAATATTCCTAATGGCTTATACGCGAACAACGTCTTGTATTGACAACATAGTGCGATGGAGGTCTGAATATATGCATTAAATGCGTTGATTGAATTCAATAAATATTATATGAACCTGCTAACATGATTATGGAAATAAAAGATTAGAGATAATTAAGTATACGGCATGAGTTATAAATATTTGAACGGGGACTAGGGAATAAATTCACTGAATATTTATAAATTATTACAAATAGACTTATTTTTTTTGGAACCAAACAGCAAAAGTGAAAGTTGAAAACGAATTAACCGAGGATATCCAGATTCGCCGTGGGGTCCGCTAAGGGTGTGTTCTATCACCCTTGTTATTCAATTTATACAGTAAAGCCATCTCAGAATTAGCGCTTGCCGAAGTCAGTGAGGGCCTTATAATAAATGGTGAGCCACTTAATAACATAAGATATGCTGACGACACCGTCCTTCTGGAAGGAACACTAGAAGAACTGCAACACCTTGCTGAACAACTAAATATATATTGCAACGATTATGGACTAAAAATAAATTTGAAAAAAAAAATTTGAAGTTCATGATATTTACAAAAGCAGAAAAACATCAAAGTTAAGCTAGTACTAGATAATACAGAAATTGAACAAATATCTTCGTACAAATACCTTGGAGCATGTATCACAGAAGATACTGATCAGACAAAGGAAATAAGATGCCGCATTTGAAATTGCACGGTCAACTTTTACTAGAATGTGAAAACTTTTTTGTAATCGCGATATCAATATATCGCTCCGAATAAGAATGCTTCGATGTTATATTTTCTCTACCCTTTTTTATGGGGTTGAAGCTTGGACACTTAAAAAATCCAACATTAAAAACCTAGAAGCATTCGAAATGTGGTATTTTAAAAATATCATGGATGGACCGCAAAACAAACTAACAAGTCCTCGAACAACTAGGAAACAATGCGAAGTTTTAAATTCCATAAAAATCAGGAAATTGGAATACTTGGGGCACATCATGAGAGGTGAAAAATACGAACTACTAAGAAATATAATGCAGGGTCAAATCAAAGGCAGAAGAAGCGTAGGTAGACGTAAAATCTCGTGGCTACGCAATCTCCGTTGGATGCAGTTCAATTGAACTATTCAGGCGCGTAACCAACAAAATTATAATTGCCAGAATGATTTCCAATCTCCGATAGGAGCGGAACATGAAGAAGAAGAAGACTTATTTTTGCTGTGTCAGTCTGTCATCACCTTTTCACGAAAGTTTACGTTTAGTATCAGTAGCAACAAGAGACACTCGGTCATCTACTATTAAATTGGAAAAATACTAAGTATTTTCAAAGTTTTTTGAGAACTCACACCTGTTGCCAGTTTGACCTGTGTCTAGAACTAAAACTAAGAAAAAATAAACTTCCACTTTTATCACTTGACAACTGTTTAAAATATGTTTCTAAGAGGTCTTCCACGACGATTTTACCAACGTATTCTGAGCAAAGATAATGGGGTTACTCTGAGATAGCGCGT
>NW_027313810.1:0-19453 GCF_040954645.1 Diabrotica undecimpunctata
CGCGCTATCTCAGAGTAGATAAAATATGCTATCAATACAATATGATAGAATGGAATAGAAAATTGAAAATCCTCTAGTTAAGAGAAATGAACATAAATTTAAAATATTAGAGTATCATATTATTATAACACATATTATATATCCATTTTTTTATTTCAAAGATTTTTAGATATATCAAAGTTACGACATATATTATAGACAACTACTTCTTGGTCTTCCTTTTCCTTTATTACTGACTTTTTCTTAGTAAGCTCTTGTTTTAAAACTTTTCATTATCGTCTGTGCTTTGCCAAATGAGATCCAACAATCTTCTTTTTGAGTTCTAATACATCTTGCAATTTTGGGTTCTCGTTTCTCGTTAGGACTTATATAATTCATCGTTAGTTCTTCTTTTCCAAACATCATTTGTAATTTTTTTTGGTCCCAAATACACTTTAAGATTTTACGCTCTGATATATCCAGTTCTGCTCTATTACTTTGTTAAAAAACAAATTTCACTGACAAAAGTTACTACTTGTTTCACTACGGTTATATAGTCTTAATTGTATTCTCAGAATTTATTTCCAGTCCGCTTTTCTCCGATGCATCTTTAAGTTTTCTTATTACACATTTGAGTCAAATTTCTTATCGGTCGATAGCTTCATGAAGTAATTGAAGCATTGGCGAGCGAAGTGGACGATATTTTCTATGTCGTCATCTCTTTTATTAAGACAATTAGGACTTTTCTTTTCAGTTTCTATGACTTTTCGGATAATTATTGGTTTATAGAAGTGGATGGGGGCTATGGTTCTGTAATTTTCAAAATCAATTTTGGGGCCAGCATGAAGATGGTGTTGACCTAGAACTGAAATCGAATCAGAATTGCGAACAGCAATGAAATGTTCATAAATCCTATTTTGGATTCTACTATTTGTTTGGCCTATATAAGATCGGGGGCAGTCTGGACAAGTAATTTCATAAACTTCGAGTTGTTCATTTAGAATGTTGTCTCTAATTGATCGCACAAGAGATGAAAGTTATTGTTGGGAGGTAAATATTGTTTTTATTTCTCGTGATTTAAGAATTTCGTCGATTTTGTCAATGACACTTTTGATGTAAGGAAGAAAAGCTTTCCTATGATGAGGGTCTGAGTCTTTGGGTCGAGTTTGATGTCTCTGGATGCTCCTATTAAACGCGCTATCTCAGAGTCCGTGAGCGCTTGTTTTAAACTAGAGGCGTAATCGCAAAGACGTATTGATCTGGAGACAAGGCTATTAATTTCTGAATTAATTTGTGAAGGTGGATGATGAGAGTTGGTATGCAAGTAACCATTGGTATGGGTGGGTTTTCGATAAACAGTGTGATGAAAACCTTGAGATTGGTTTTTCTTTGTGATAACGTCGAGAAACAGTAGGAATAAATCAGTTTCCACCTCCACCGTGAACTGGATACTAGGATGTATAACATTCAGACGGAATTGATTATTGATTCAATATATATACCAAAGCATCCCTGCCATGGGGACAAATGGCGAATGTACGGCCAACATATCATAGTCAACGTTTCGGCAATTTGCCATTTTCAATAAGCACTTTATTTTATAAACATTACATTATACAATTATATTTCATGTTTACACTCTTTAGAAGTTTGACATGGATTAAAAAATTGGTAGGTATCTCTTTATATGTATATGTATACAGAACATACCCTTCTTTATATCAAATTAGCCCAAACTGTCATGTTCAGCTTGTTCAACTAATATTAAATCGACTGCTTTAATTAGAGTTCGCTAGGTAATAAGTGGTTGCATAGTTTCTACTATATATACAAATGTCTAGTAGCATTGCAAATAAACCATAATTTATATCAATTCCTATGATCCTCTTCCTAATCGAGTGTTATTACTGCGTCAATATTTTATTTACTTCTATTTAACCTTGAAACTTAATTTCACTTGAAAAACAAAGTCATTTGTTTATTTGTATTTTATGAGCTGTAAAGTTGCGAAATGGAGTTGTTGAGAAAACGTATTATTTTCATTTATTCGTTGAAGTAAACGCTAGTGTTATTTCAATGACCTGACTTTACATATTTTAAATATAGCTTACCAATGGGTATCTATGACTTTATTAATTTAATTTTAGTTTATTTTGATCAATTTTAATAATAAACTTCTTAGCTTGTTTGTCCTATTTATTTATTTAAACAGTTCTTTTTGTCTTAAAATCCAGTGATTAGTAATAATTTATATTAAAATTTGGTATTTTTACTTGCTGACAGAAGATTCACATGAACTATTTGTACACGATTTAGGAACCTTACTAACGAATTTTACTTATTTAAATGCAAGTGTATTGTAAAATGTAATAATAATAATCAATATAGAACTTTTAGAACATTCTCGTTTAAAAAAATCGTAAAGAAGAAGGAGCTACATAATTCAGTCAATCTTTATCGAATTCTCACGTCCTTTACTCCACTCTATTTGTCCCTCCATTTCAGATTGCCCTTCTGGGGTGCCCTTGTAGTGTGTAGAGCCCTCCTCTTCTCCACCTCCTTCAAGTAGGACACTTTCTCTTATTTAAATCGAATTATAACGAAGTTGAAAGGTTTGGACCTTTAGATATTCTTGACCCTATTTGACGATTCTCCGATGGTTAGGACTGCTTTTGTTTTAACGATATTTCTATATTTTCTTTCACTTTGTTCGACCGGTAGAATAGCACTCATTCCTTTTTATTAATATTTGTGTTATTCATGTTGACATCTAATACGATTTTTATTTGTTTTTGACGACTTATGGGATATATTTATCTGAATTTTTTTTATTGCTCTAAATCAACAAACTAAAAAACAATGTTTTGCCTCTGTTATACTTTGATACAAAAAATTAAGTATAAATATTGGTTTCTTATTCTATGAGCGAAGTCGTTGTCTATTTATTTATTATTCGCAGGTTAGAGGCAGCTGACAGATTATTAGTAACCCCATTTTCGCTGAATCACCCCTGCCTTTTCTAGCATGCTCTGATTTTTGCAGCATCATCGAAATTATAACAAGCTAACAAAAACATGACAAGAATTAAAATGGGTTTACATTGTCTTTTTTGAAAAGCAGAAGCTGGACGAATTTTTCCACAAAAATAATAAATAATGATCACTTATATTGTGACGAATAGCGAAATAATCGAGTTAAACAAAAAAAAAACGGATTTTAAGAAGAAATTTCAGGAAGAAAACTAACGAGATTGCATACAATAGCTTAAAAAAATTGATATGATTGAGATGTTAGTGTATGATGTGTGGTTGACTCGGAATAGGTCCTATCTCTGAGCGCTTCAGAAACAGATTCCTTAGAATTGGTCCATTCAACAGTTTTAAAGACATCTTTACTTGAATTGCTTGGATACACGCGGAAGTTTTGTCTCATGAGATAGCAAAGTGCTAGTTACCTACAGAGGTTATGGTAAAAGGTTTACTACTCTAATGAGAAGGCACATTAAGGTGCCTTCTATCACATAAAAGGCACCTTAAGTTAGCTATCTCACAAGAGCATCTTCTACGGTTAAGTAGGAGAAGTTAAGTTGCGATACCCTTAAAAGTCTTTACTGTATGGAACCTAAACTATCTCATACCTCCAATACTAGTCCAAGAGTCTTAAAACCTAATGCACTGGTACCCATAGCAAGTTCACTTTCTTCGTTAATGTAGTGGTAGCTAGGACTCTTTTCCATTACAAAACTAGCTTGTAGCTAACTCTGGGCATTTCCAGGACCTTTATAGCTGTCGGATTGCCAGAGCAGTTACACATAGACATATTTCTTCTAATGCAAGCGATGTGTCCTGAGCACAGACTAGATGCATGCGATAACATAAACGATAACAAACCAAACCAAAACTTCAAAATAGGATAGGAATTGATATGGTCAACTGAGATGCAAGTATTTCTTCCTAGCAACCAGCACATTTTCTTAATTTGAATGCCCAGTTCTTTACGTTTTCGCTTTTATGTGAATTTTCAAGGTCAGTCTGTTATCTGCATGAAATTTTAGTAATTTCGCCTATTAAGCTTCTGGGGATTTTAATATTATTAAAAAATCAGAAGGACATTTCGAGAAGTTTAGACTATATTGGAAAATAAGCTTGTCTTGTAAACTTTTCCTTCCGTACCTTCCATATTACAATTGCACCATTGTTGTGCAATTAGCAAATTTTTGTGTGGATCTACTGTACTTTTGTGTGAAAATACTACAGATATGTAAGAGGAAAATGTTTACTCAATATTAAATGTATAATTACTGTTTGATATTTAAAAACTTACAATTTTCAAGATATGCAAAAAAGAGCTTCAATTAGATAAGCTATACTTACTTGGAGAGATACCTAGTCGAGTTTGAAGGGCAATTTTTGATTCTTGGCTGGATGGAAGAGGCACTTCTTGCCTCCATGTCATATCTGGTTCATTAAGCCATAATTTTCCTGTGGACAAAATAAATAAATTAATATCTAGTTGCATATTAGAGTCTTATTAATTGACAGTATAATTTATGCATTAGTATAATCTAAACAATTTAAAGAAAGAATTCGCGAAGTTATGCAAGGAAGTATCCAAGAGAGGTGTGGCAATAAACCAAAATAAAACTAAATACGTAATATGCTCCAGGAAAAGAGTTATTACGACAGAGATAAAAATTGGAGAATATGAGTTTGAAAAGATCTCACCTAGGGATCTCAGCTAATGGAACTAATGACAGAAGTACGGTATTCAATGAACGAATTCTGACAGGAAACAGAACTTACTGGAAATACTATAACTTTCTAAAAGATAAGAAGCTCATCAAAAAACAAAAAAACTAAAACTGAAAATATACACAGTAAAAATTAGACCGGTAATCAGATATAGTATTGAAGTAATGTATGTACTTGATACAGAAAGATGAAGAAAGATTAAGGATCATACAGACAAGAATCTTCATGCGAACAATAGCAGGCCGTCTAAACTTAGATTACGGTCAATTTAGAAATTTGATAAACCACAAAATAGGAGAACTTTGAAAGAAGAAGACATCGTCAGATTTTTCAATGCACCAAGACTCAGATGGATAGGGCATCTAGAAAGGAGGAAGCCAGAAGTAGTCATAAGAAAATCACCAACTGAAAAACACTAATAGATATATCACTAGGAAGACTTAAAACGAGATGGGAGAACCAGATAATAGAGGACCTTAGGAATATAAGAGTTAGAGTATTAGAATTGAAATATATATGTAAAAAGAGAAAAGAGTGAAGAAACATTTTGGAGAAAACAAAAAGTTAATGTAAACTTATTCCCCGCGACAAATAAATCGGAAGAACCCAAAGAGGACAGCAATCGCTCCATCAGGAGTGTAGATGCCATGATGATGATGATGACAAATTATGCATATATTAAAGTAAAAAATACCAATATTAAGCAATTATTAAAAATATTGTTCAAATGTTCGAACATTTAGTAAACTAGTTTTTATTTTATTATTATTAAAACATAGCAATCAAAGCATTTAAATAAAGAAATTTTCTCGTCAAACCAGTTCTTTGTTTGATAGTACTGTTCCCCAATAGAAGGTTGATATCGTTAAGTAAATTAGTAAGCAAAGTTTAGCGACTAAAAATGTTCAAGGGTAATCGCATAAGATCTTAATGTCATGAGTGAACTAGATAGAGCAAAAAAAGTTAAAATTAAATGGTGTATGAAAAAAGGTCATAAAAATAAAAGACATGCGACAAGGATGCGTGAAATCACCCTTCTTTGTTGACCTCTGTTGTGAATGTTGTTACACATTTCACTGTAATTTAACATCAATTATCATGTAACCTTATAAAAGTTACATGCTTGTTATTTTTCTTTAAATAATTATTCAATTTGAATTTCTGTTGATTTTATTCATTTTTAGACTTTCTGTTTTATTTTACTATTTTTCTTCTACAAATAGTATACACTCAGGTGCAAAAAAATCGATCCATTCCTTATTTCTTATTTATTTGAAGTAGTATAATTTTAGAGACATTAAATTACGTATGTAAATTTAGGTGTACCCTCGTATACGAGAAATAAAATAATATTTTTAATATTGCTTTTTATATTTCTTAAAATAAATTGGTATTTCAGGTTTTTGTCAAAAAAAGTCTGAAGTAAGTAGATATTTATTGAATGTTGTTTTTAATTCAATAACCATACTAGTGTAGTGATTTTATTTTCAAAACGTGTTATATTTTTATTTAATTATCCTTCCCAAATGTCTCTAACTCCGACAGATGCTGCAAGGGCGGTGACTTTAGTTCAAGATGGTCGTAGCCAATATTATGCAGCTGAAATTTGGGTGTTAGTCGATCTTCGGTTCAAAGAGCAGTTCGGCGTTTTAGCGACACCGGTAACTTCACAAGAAGACCAGGATCAGGTCGTAGAAGGGTAACATCCGAAAGACACGACCTATTTCTGGTCTCATCATGTTTGAGAAATCGGCATCTAACTTCAGTTGAATTGGCAAATCGTCTGAGCGAAGTGAGAAATATGGATGTAAGCAGATGGACAGTTCGTCGACGACTTGTAGAAGGTAATTTATTATCCAGAAGGCCAGCCCTATCTCCAATACTATCCATAGAACATCGCAGAGCTCGCCTTGCTTTTGCAAGAGAACATGAAAACTGGAGTGATGCAGATTGGAGCAATATATTGTTCTCAGATGAGTCCAGAATTTGTCTAAGGTCATCAGACGGCCGAGAAAGGGTTTGGACAAGACACGGAGAGCAATATTTTCAATGTAATATTGCGGAAAGAATAAGTTATCGGGGGGGCTCCGTTATGGTTTGGGCTGGTATCAGTTCAGAAGCCCATACTGATTTAGTTATTGTAGATAGAGATTCTATGACTGCTGCAAGATACATAACAAGTATTTTAGATCAGCATGTGGTACCTTTTGCTCCTTTCATTGGACCTAATTTTATTTTTATGGACGACAACGCGCGTCCTCACCGTGCTAGAATCGTCAACCAATATATAGAGGAGGTGGGAATTGTCCGTATGAACTGGCCAGCTTGCAGTCTCGAACTCAATCCCATAGAACATCTATGAGATATGATGGGAAGACGTCTTCGAGCACGATTACCCGCCCCAAACAACTTGGCTGAACTTACAGCGGCTCTTCAAGAAATATGGGACCAATTGGATCAATTTGATATCCAGAGGTTAATTACCTCAATGCCTAGACGTATACAGACTGTTATAAGGGCCCAAGGGGGAAACACTAGATATTGATTTATTATCAATGTTTTTCTTAATTTCAGAAAGTTCTGAATATTCTTGTATTTTTGAGTTTTGGCGTATGTCTCTATAAATAAATGATTTTTTTGGATAATCTGTAAAAGTTATTTTAATCTAACATATACTTTTACATATACCTGATTTAAAACTAATATCTTCAAACGGTTTATTTTTTCAGCAAATAATACCCATGGATCGATTTTTTTGCACCTGAGTGTATATATATATATATATATATATATATATATATATATATATATATATATATATATATATATAATGTCTATGATGTCTGTAACCAACTCCAAGCCACAACATATATTTTTGTCAGTTGTCAACTACATTCTGTCATGTCAGCTTCACTTCCAAAACCTTCTAAATAATGGAGATGGAAATGGTTTTCTTCATCTTTCTTTCTTCATCTCATAATTTAAATTTATGTCCGCTTTTTTAGATCAGGACTTTTCGAAACATGTGGTACCACATAGGGAGTAAACTGCAGTAACATGGACACTGTTACAAAAAACTCAACAGCTCCTTGAAATTACAATCCATCCAACTGTATGAAGCCTAACATCCAGTCACCTGCATGAAGCCAACAATATATGCAATAACAATGGCATAAGTATCATTTTTAAATTTTTGTACGGCTCTAGACAGGATTTGCTTTATTTTTTTATTAATATTAAAATTTTATGTAATTTCTGTATAATAAAATATGTATATGTATATATAAACTGAGGTAGACAAAGCCTTAAACAATAGACTCCCAACTTTCTAAGGGTGGTTACTTTGTTACAAGCTGACAATTGAAAAGACTTTGTACTAGAGGCCATTCAGATAAAGAAAACGGAAACAGAATTGGATTTCCTCACCCATACTGTTTAACATTTACTCTAGCATATCAATCTATGCTAAAAATGTTAGCTAAAGTTTCAATCAAAATTAGGTCTATAAACAACTTGAGATATGTTAACGACATGCAAACATTATAGAAGACTTTAGACTCTGATAAATATGGTATTATAGGTTCCAGAATCCAAGTCCCAACTGTCTAGTAAATTTGGTAATTATTTTTTGCTTGGTTAAATTTTGACCTACTGGCAGTGGCTGTAAATTACTATACAACCAACCACACGTACCGATAGCCAATATTTACAAATGGAAAGTTATTAATGAATAGGTATACACTTCGATTATTCATGATTTTTCTTCTTTTTCAATGAAAGAAGTCTGCAGCAGTAAATATTTGATCTATTAATAGTAAGCGGTAGGAATTTTTGTGTTTTATGTTAGTAGCCCAAAGAAGAATGGAACGCTCGCTACTTGGACCAACTCTCAGACACAGGGTTAAAAACAAAAAAATAAGAACGACATGTGTCACAGATGTCATAAGGCGCATAGCAGGACCCAAAAATTACGGTGTAGAGACCACGAGCAGACAGTAGAAGAGGATGAGTAGAGATCACCTACACGATGGGAAGAAGACGTCAAAAGAATCACTGGGAATTGGCTGCAGCAAGCTGAAGATCTACACAACTGGAACAAATTAGGGGATGCCTATGTTCAACTTTGGACGCAGAAGGCTGGATGATAATGATGTTTTAGACAATGAATCTGTCAAAGCTGTGCCAACGGACTATAAGACCAATTATGTTTTCTTGTTTTGGCAGTAATTTTTGTGATGTAATAAATCTTAAATCAACATAAATTACTGCTAAAACAAGAAAAATGGCAAGATTTTCAAAAAGAAACAGCAATAATAGAGAACAATATAGGATACAAAAAAGATTGAAGACGTATTTGGCACCCTAATAAAGAATCGTTTTTGTCATAAATATGGGATCACTCTTATATAGAAAAAAAAATGGTTAAAGTATTTATAAAAATAAAGAAACTATCGTCATGGAAGTTCCTCGATGAGTAATCTATGAAAATGATTTAACTATCGCCAGTGGAGTTGATTTAGCGAAGATTTATGCATTAAAACCATTTAATCAACAGTAGTAAAAATGAACATCAAATACATTAACAATCAAGCACAAACTGAAAAATACAGTTTTATTCGTTGCTAATTGTTTTAGTTCGAATCCTGTATTCTGTGGGAATATTTCTAACTATATCTTTAACATAAAGATAATTATGAGCTTTTTATTTCTCATGATAACATAATTCATTTATAAGTACTTATGTTAAAAAACACATATACACAAGCTATAATCACCAAAACAACAACCAGAAAAAGCTACCGCTTAAATATTATGATGAGATTCTTTTTCATGTTATAATTACATAATTACGGAAAAATTGTACGCGTATTTTGGGTTTCTTTGATTATTTAAATAAGAACTGAAGTTACACGGTAGCACAATTACAAGGATATGGAATGACTACAGCTTAAGGGAAAGTCAGATTTTTAGTTTAAAATGATATTTATTATCATATGTTACATCTTTGGCACCTTCGGGATTAATTGATGTTCTTTAATCCGCACAAATAGAATTAAATATTTTATTTAATTCTAAGACACATGCTTTAACACATAATTGAAAACAAATCACTTAAATTCAGGCAGGAATCAATATTCTTATATCTCCAACAAAAAGCAACAATGCGATTCGAAAATGAACTGTACGAGATCTTCACAGTCGGAAAAGGAGTTCGACAGGGTTGCATATTGTCACCAGCATTATTTAACATCTTGAAAATATCTTTAGAGAAGCCTTCGATGAATCAAAAGTTGGTATTGCAGTAAATGGTCAACTTATAAACAATATTAGATATGCAGCAGATGATACCGTATTGCTGGCAGATGTGCACAGGGGTTCCAAAGGGGGATGCAGAATGTTCTAGAAATGTGTTACAAATATGGTCTAAAACTAAATTTTAAGAAGACAAAAATAATGATATTCATCAAGAACAGCAACACAAACATCCAAGTTACAATAAACGACACACAGTGAGTGCTCCAGTCGTCAGAGACGAAAATGCCACTGAACCTCTAAAAATCATAAGAACAGCTGAATTTTGCTAAGAATGTCAATTTTGGGACCACAAAAAATATACAAAAAAGTTTACCACTCTTATCCCTCGGCTTCCCCCTAAAACCTCGTAGGGAAAAAACGGAAAAAATCGATTAACCAAGAATTTGTGCGCCATAGAAAAAAATGTAGCTGAGATAATATTAAACAAAAATGTTAATTAGCACTTTTTATGTAAAATAAACCGTAATCTCAGAAACAACGCTTGAAGCGACCAGCAATGCATTTTAAAGGAGTAAGAGTGCAGCATACATATATAATATGTTTTATGTTCCGCAAATGAAGTCAGTTTTCATAAAGGTGTTAAATAAATAAACGTTGCACGATTTTTGCCACGTTTTCAAGATTCTCATGAGATCAATAAAATGCATCATTTTCATCAAGTAATAATACACTAAAAACTTTTGCCAGCTTTCAGAAGCTGGCAGAATTTACAGAATTTGCAGAAGCAAATATATAAAGTACAGCAAGAGCCAAAAGAAAAAATACTTACACAGTGGTGTATAGAAACTGTGGTGACCATGTGGTGACCTCCCAAAAACTTACATCGGTCAAACCCCTGGAATCTTTAACAAACGGATACGAGAACACAAAAGGGCTTTCAATAATAGAAAAACAGATTCTACTAACGCACTTCACCTTCCAGATCATAATTGTTCTTTTAATGACCAATTTAAAATACTTCACATTCAAGATAAAGACTTAGCTATCATTCCTTCTATCAAATAACGGTCGAATCCATCACATTTATCACTTTCATTAACCGGTCACTATGGAATTTTCATTGTAAGAGCCTAATTTTCAAAACTTATAGCACGAAATTGCGGTTTTTAATTTTGGTATTCAATGTAAGGCATTTGAACTATGCCTAAAAAATATTTGAAAGTTGGAGGAAGGAACTTAAATTCAAGTAAACGTCAGTAAACACTAAGACTAATATTCGGTGATTAAATATTGATAGATTAGAAATAAATAAATAAATAAATAAATATATATATATATATATATATATATATATATATATATATATATATATATATATATATATATATATATATATATGTAAAAGACAAAATCTTTTAGCGAAAGCCGCTATCGCTTTATTAAATAACCAAATATATGGCATAGGAGGACAAATTCGTTAAACTTCCCGTGCTCGAATCGGTATCAATAAAGTGTTATGATCATTTCGGCCTAGCCCAGCCTCATCAGACACTTTGGGCTGATACAAATTCAAACTCGGAAAGTCCAACGAATGTCTCCCAAAACTTCACTACAACAGTAGTTAGCTTACAAAGGCAAAGGGAAATGATCATAACACTTTATTGATACCGATTCGAGCACGGGAAGTTTAACGAATTTGTCCTCCTATGCCATATATATATATATATATATATATATATATATATATATATATAAATATATATATATATATAAATATATATATATATATATATATATATATATATATATATATATATAAATAGCTACAAGTCACAGAGACTACGAGCTTCTAGGTTTTGATCAGTTTTTCCATTTTTTTTTGGTCCGAAATTTGTTCCTCAGACTCTGCTATTTCTTTAATGTCTCTGGACTTCGTTTACGTATCACATTCTTGGCCATCCTTTTTATTTCTTTCCTGTTTCTCCTCCTGTACGTAATATTCTTAGAGCACATATTTTTTTGTCATTCATCATTTTCATAACCACCTGATCCACCGCTTTAATTCTCTTTATTATTTTGTGTAGAATATATATTTGCATCACATTCGGGTCACTTCGTATTCTGCATTCTCCTAAAGATTTTCGTGTGATTTTCCTCTTACAAATCTCCTTCTTTCTTTCCAACTCATGGTTTATGGTCCATATCTCACATGTATACTGTCAGTCGAATTATTATTTCCTGTATATGGAGTTTGGTTGCCGAATACACATATTTTGCTGTCAAATATGCGTACGATGACCCCACTGTCCTGCTGTCCTTCTTAGTCTTTTACATGTTTCCATTTCTTCGCCAAATCTGTCTCAGCATTATCTATGTACTTTCTTCTGTTATTACCCCTCTCAACTCTACATGATTTATTTTTACTTAGTTTACAATCAGACCGTATGTCTTAATTATCTTGGAAATACAAAATCATTGTCTAAGCTGCTAGACTGCTGTATGTTGTTTAAAATCGTAAAAAATATATAGATAGATATTCTTTTAATTTTTTGCTTCTCACTTAATGTCTATATTTTGTTTTTATTTTGCATGCAATTTTTAATTTAATAGAGTAAATAAATGATGAATAAAAACGAATTGATCGAGATTAGTGAATCGATGTCAGGAATCGCTATTCTATGACGCTACCCGTGACGGCGCCATGTTGTGGCGTTAGTTCGGTGACGCTCGCCTCAGCATTTTAGTGCAGAGAACACAACAGAGTTCTGTTATTCTTCGATATGAGGTGGATTTTGTTAATATAGATTTTGGTTGATAAATAGTTCTTTGTATGTTACAGTTGATTTCACATATGTAAATAACCTAGTTTTAAATAAAATCCAGAAAGCTACTGCAATACTACTAACGTCGTCTTTTTAAAAAATTTATTTTTACAATATGTAAAATTTTTTAGTACAATTGTTACATTTAATTATTAATTTTTTTGTAAAATTATTGTTATCTAAAATTATTTGTGTAAATAACTGTTATTAATAAAATAATACAAATTTTACTTATCTTAGATTATTTCATATTAAGGAAATATTTATAATTTTCAAACAGTTTTCTAAGTAAATATCCAGACAAAAGTTATCGATAGAAGTAGGAACGTGTCTGCAGCTTAATCTAAGTTGATTTTGGCGTTCATTTACGAAGAGAGAAATGAGGGGTGAGCGCTAACTAGGGACGCACTAATCAATATCCCCTCCGTCTCTTTTCCATCCCGATGATGTCTACCTCATCAACTCAGCTTCGATTCAGGAACAGCCACAACGTTGTTACTATTCTGGGTCTTCAACCTCGAAATCGCATAAACACTATGCTTTTATGATTGGAAAGGATAGGTCGGCGTTCATTCGGGATTTTCACTGTTGTTTATTATTTCAAATATTAATTTTAATAATATTTAATAAAATCAAAAAACAGATTTTAAAATATATGTCAATCTATATATATTTTCATCAGTTTGGTCCATCATAATTCCATTTCATAATAATACTGTTTTACTTATTAGAAGCAAGTTGGAAAAAATGAAAAAAAAATAAGATCAGATGATGTGCTTATTTATGAATGATCTCTTTTTGCTTTATTCTTGCTATCCATTTGTTCCCACGAGTTGGAACCAAATACTATCTGGCTGTCTGTGATTTGCCCAATGGCCATGGTATAAATAAGTGATAGTGTTTTTGTGTATATTTTTGTGTATGTGTGTGTATATGTATGTGAGTGGTTTATGTTCATCTAATCAATCTACAGTAATGTCGTAGTTATGCCATGTTCTCGGTTGATCCACGAAGCGATTATTTGGTTATACTTTGTTCAGATCTACCTTATTTATATCCATACGATGTTAATACACCGATAGATAAGATGTTAATACACCAGACCGATAGATAAAGCATGTTAACCGTAATTTATTGTACGGGTGCTCAGACAATAATCGGATTAGAATTAAAAAATAAGGTAGAAAGTATTTAGGAAATATGAATGTTTGATTTGCAATTGATTTTTTGGTAGTACTAAGAATTCGGAAAAAAACATATGTTTGTGTATTATGTAAGTTATGCGGAGCAGGCGGATATCTTGCAATTGACTTATGGAACCAGGAACTTTATTGTTGTATTTATTAAGTAAAACTTAATGGAACATAAGACAAAAATAATACATACATCATGAGTTTTTTATATATTCTTCATCGGCTTAGTATTTAAGTTAGTATTGAAGGAGCATAAGAAAGCCCTGAAATTAGTCTCTCCACATTTATATAAAAAGCCCAGTATCTTCTGCTCGATTACATACACAGACAAGATATCAACAAAAATAGCCAAACACATGAAAAAAGAGGGAATAACATTAGATTTCAGGATAAACAACAACTTAAGTAAATATATTAAAAACAAGAAGAAACAACAGAAAAAGCACTTAAACAGTGGTGTATACAAACCTACATAGAGTGACTGCCCAAAAATGTACATCGGTCAAACTGGTTAAATATTTAACAAACGTATAGTAGAACACAAAAGGGCTTTTAACAATAAAAAATCAGAGGAAACATTAAGAATAAGACAATTGGTTGTATTGATTGGTAGTGCATTAGATCTTATTACATAAACATTGGATAATGATTAGCAACTTACCGATCAATGAAGTAAGATGGATTGTTGGACTAAGAGCATTATAGAATGGAATTTTAAACGTTAATGTAATGTAATTTTAAACAATATATACCGAGAAAAACTACTTAAAAATAAGAGCAATGGAAAAGCAGAAGAAAAAATATAAAATTAAATTTTGTTCTTATTAAGTTTTTTTGTGACGGATAATTAAATGATAAATAAATTCGACAGCAATTTTAAGCCAAATAAATTTAATAACAAATCTTAAAGAGAATGGCAAATAATAAAATACGCTAATAAATTAGGCAAATACAATGTATGTATACTAAATAAACATATATCTGTGAAGGCCCTTAATAAAGCCGGTGCTCTAAAAGTCCATTCGATCTTTAATCTTCAATTTCCTGAAAGTTAGTAGTCAAGATTTAACATCCAACGGCTATGTGATTTGCCAGGAGATAAAACGGGGTTAAATAAAAGCGTTGGCAGTAGAAAATAGGGGCATTTTCCTCGGCGGGTAGAAGGGATGAATTTCTTTTGAAGATTCGCAATTTGATTTGGTGAAAATCTACACAATAAAAAATATTACGAAAAACTTCGTTAGATATCCTTTTTTTAGATTTACTTTTAATATTCGTGAAATTTTTCATACATCGTACTGATGACTTCTGGTAAGCAAGGTCCAAATCAATGTTTCCTATGAAAATCTATAAAGTACATATGTGACATGTTACAAGTACATATGTGACATGTTATAAGTACGAAGAGAAGATCATGCCTACTAGTTAATACCAGCTATATTACAGAACTAATCCTTGAAATAAAGCCTATCCTAGTAATATTTTCAAACAAATAATCTACAACTCAGACTTATACATATGATGGGCAATGTGACAACAGACCCACAGAGCCCGGTTGCGGAAAAATGTGTACTGCTTCGAATTGATAAAAATAACCCACTTGTGCCGTACTTTGTTAACGGGCAGCCATTAGATTCTGTGTTCTCGTATAACGACCTTGGTGTTATCGTTAACAGCAGCCTAACTTGGTCCGACCATATTAGCTCTGTTGTCTCTAGACAGTATCTTATTCGGAGGTATTTTTCGATAGTTTCAATGCAATCACTCTACTCTTTACGTAAGACCTATACTTGAATACACTGGACCGACGCGGTATCCTGATTTGGTTCGAGACAAGACTTTGTTGGAAAACATTCAAAGAAAAGTCACTCGAGTTCCTTTGGGACCGAGAAGAACTTCTTATGCAGAAAGACTTAGTATGGCTAACCTAACTTCTTTGAACTTCGCCAACAACATGGAGACTTAATTACAACATTTAAAATATTCAAATTCAATTTTGGAAATCTCGATGAAATGTTTACCATAAATCAAGATGAACGCATCAGAGGTCATCAGTTTAAACTAAAAAAAGAAAACTTTTCTACAAGATTAAGACAGAACTTTCTACTAAATAGAGTTTTGAGTGAAATTTCTAAAATCAAAATAGCTAAATATAACAGTTTATCCAATTACAGACCAAAAAACAGACACCGCTTCTAAATGAAAGTCATCTTATTTACCAACTTTCTCGTCTCGACTGCGATGGGAAGTATATAGGGCAAACATCGCAGTGGTTAAAAAAAGAATAACGCAACACAAAACTGATTGCAAATCAGAAAAATTTTTGTGTAGTAGCACACCATTTTAGCACAACAGGCCACACGTTTAAGTTATCAGATGTCAAGATCTTGGATATAGAAAACAACTATATAAAAAGATTATTTCTCAAAATGTACCACATCAACAGCGATATAGATTGTAATATTCTAAAATTCTGATAATGGATACAATAGGGACATATTTCTTGTCAATAGTCACTTTAGAATGAGCTCAATATTCAATATCTGGCACATACTCGAATGCTAGACAGACGAAGGAACGAATTTGATATAAATACTCGATGTACTTCTTATCGTTGTCGGTGATTTGATCTGGCTATGTTAACTAAAAACCGGCGCGCTTGTCTTTCTTCGAATGGTCGTTGTTGGTTTCTTTCAGCTCGTGATTCATGTGATTGTGCCATGCTCACACGCATATTTGCAGGATCTTGTTGGATTTGTTCATCTATTCTATATGCTCTATTTAGCATGTTAGTAGCTGTAAATGACAATTTGGGCCGTGAAACGGCCCAAATTGTCCTCTTAGCGTCTTGCTGGCATTGTTTACTGTACATCACACATACAAATAGACGAAATTAAAGAACTTAACGATAAAAAAGGTATACTAATAATATTTTTGTTCTTTTATTATTTTATTGATCGTTCACAATCATTATAAAGTAAACCTTTCCCTTTCCCTTACCCTTTCCATTGTTTGTCAATACATAGACACGCACTCATACAAAAATTACCAATTTTTGTGGTCAAATGGTATACTTCTCGGTGCCAAATTGGTGCAGGTTGCCATATATTACTTCAGAACCTCTTGTTCTATTATGTTATAGAGCCAAATGGTATACTTCTTGGTGCCAAATTGGAGCAGGTTGCCTTATATTACTTCAGAACCTCTTGTTCTGTTATGTTTTGACGACATAACTTTTAGCGATATTCTAGATAATGAGCTCTTTTTCTTTGAATGTGGAAGTGTTCTTCAGGTGATGTCGTATATTATTCTTTTTCTTTTAATAGCAAATTTTCATGATAATACATCCATTCTTGGTCTGTTTCTACTTTTGGCTAAATGTTCAGGCTTCTGTGTGACTTTTTTCTAGTATATAGGTAAGTATTAATTTTACAAAATTTCCTATTCTACAATTTATTTTTCTCTATTGTTACTGTACATGTATGTTATTGTTACCTCTATATTCTGTCCTTAAATGCATTATTAGATCTGGATTAAAATTATTAATAGGTGTTATTTTTATGAGGGTTACATTAATTGTCCATCGCCGCAACCCCACATCTAATGGGCTACGTGATTTTTCAGTGAGATTTTCTTCACAGTATCTTTATGGTACCCACTATACCCCTCTGTTTCGAATCTGTTGTTCATCTCCTTTATTCATTAGGACTTAGTAATTGTTCTCGTATCCCTTTTGCATTATTGACATATACTTTATCTGTAAACCTCGACCGGATTCTCAAAAGGTGTTATTAGCTAAAGCGAGATGATCCTCGGTTTTTAGTGTAGTCGTTACTCCTTCTCCTCCTCTAAATAAAGTAGATGAGAATACATATTAAGTTGGTAAAAAAATGTAAGAAATAAATCATAATTAACACAGGCGAATGATGTAATTGTGCTAGCTCATGTTTAGCAGTAATAATCATAAAGCAATAGCAGTAATAATCATAATCAAAAAACATTAAAAATGAAAGAAAGAATAAAAGAACTAAAACAATAAAAAACAACTAAAAATGAAAGAAAAATATACAGAAATACAGCAAGAAAAACAGGAGAGGAAAAAAGTGGACAAAACATTATTTAAAATTAATATAAAACCAACAAAACAGAAATAACTTTCGAAACCACATTAGAAAGTAAACTCCAATTCTAAGTAGTAGGAAAAATAAAGCAAAAGAGATAAAATATAAGAAGATATAAGATAGCAAGATAAAAAAGACGTAAGATAGCAAATGTAGGTACACAAATAATATAGAAAATTGGCTAAATTAATGGAGAAGACAGGTTAATCCCTCCCAAGTTACCTTTTAAAACGAACACGCTTAAGGGTTAATCTAATTTTATTTTTTGTTGTGTAAAGGGTCAGACACTTCTTTTGAAGACTCACAATTTGATTCGGCGGCATGGCCCTAAGTAAATTGCGGCCTTCTTTTTTGTTCTGATGCATTTGTAGACCGGACTGAAATGTTGGTTAGATGATATATAGGGGAGACTAGGAAGGACACGTTGTCCTGTTGGGAACACTGTTTACACTTTTCGCTTCGCTGAACTCGAATGTTAAACATACGTGCCGGGATTTGGTGCACTTGTACTTCTGAATGTTGAAATAAAAAATATACGGTGGCCGTACTGTTTGCCATTTTGGATGGACAAATTTAAACATGGGCACTATTTCTGAGAATCTGTAGTAATTAAAGATAATAAAAGTGTAACTTTTTAAGATAAAAATGAAAATCACTCGACTGCTATTACCTAGACTGAAATTAAATATTTTTTTATTTACTCTTGGAACAAAATTGGGAATAAACAAAATAAAAAAAGATCAATGTTTGTATTCGTTTTTTTTACTTAAAGACTTTCATTTTAATATTTATTTTTATTTTATTATATTAACTTCTTTGGTACAACTACTACAAACTAAAGAGCGGATAAAAAATCTTTTCTCTTTTTGTGTACCGCTATATATTGCTTAAGTGTCTACATGTTTGTCCAATATAAATCTGAACTTAGACTAGATAATGCAATGCGAACATTACTTTAAAAATATTTTGTTTAATTTTTATTTTATTATTGTTTTTATGTGCGCTAAAACGCGCTTAATCAGACTTTAAGCCTTATTTCGTTATTTTTTGACATCGCGATTTTTCTTGCGTCTATGCAATATACTAAGAAAGGTGGATAATTTGTACTATGCTATTTAAACTAGCAGAGTAGGACAGATATATATATATGTAAGTATAGTAATTTTTGTAAATATTTAGACATTTCATGTATGTTTGGTGCAGAAGAGCACTCTCATGATGATCTGTGGCTGAAATCCAGGAAAGGTTTTCACAGTGGCGTTCCCGTGGAACCTCTAGAATTGTATGATCCGAAACCAAACACACCGACTGGATACTCTGAGATAGCGCGT
>NW_027313811.1:0-19447 GCF_040954645.1 Diabrotica undecimpunctata
CGCGCTATCTCAGAGTTCTTTAATAAATCTATGTTGTGTACAGTATATTATACAGTGTTAATTCATTTATAATCGTTTTGATTAACGCGCTATCTCAGAGTAGGTTATTTAGTACAGTATTATTATTATTATTACAGTAACGATTTTTGTCTCTCTCTGTATAACGAAGAAACTTCCCGGTTATTTGCATATCGTTAAGTGGACATTAGTTATCCGAATAGTCTGTATTAATAAATGTGTAGGTGGACTGCAACGAGCTTCAAAGACTCATGCAAAGCATACACACAGCAACTCAAGAATATGGTTTAGAACTCAATACAACCAAAACTAAATGCATGCTCATCAGCAGAACACAACAACCTCCGATGCAATTGACATTAAACAACCGAAAAATAGAACAAGTGGAGACATACACATACCTTGGAACCACAGTCAACACAAAATGGGACCAGTCAACAGAAATAAGATCACGAATTGAAAAAGCGCGAAACGCGTTCAACAATATGAAAAAGTGGTTCACAAGCAAAATCTCAATGGAACTAAAATTAAGACTGTTCAAGTGTTATGTCTTCCCGGTCTTGTTCTACGGAGCAGAGGCATGGACCACAACGGAAGCCACCCTGAAGAAACTAGAATCCTTTGAGCTGTGGATATATCGCCGTATTCTTCGGATATCCTGGACAGACCACATCACTAACGTGGAAGTAATGCAGAGAATAGGCAAAAGCAAAGAAATAATCTTCACCGTAAAGAAACGGAAGCTTGAGTACTTTGGACAAGGCATACTAAGTACCGGCTGCTACAGTTAATAGTCCAAGGAAGAATCGACAGTAGGAGGGGACCGGGAAGACGACGACACTCATGGATGCATAACCTGCGACAATGGTTCGGACTAACATCGACCGAACTGTTCAGAGGTGCCGTAAACAAAGTCAAAATAGCCTTGTTAATAGCCAACGTCCGAAACGGATAGGGCAAAGGAAGAAGAAGAAGAAGAAGTAGGTGGAAAGTGTGAATATTATTTCGTCTAAACTCCTTCATATACATTTAAATCATCCGCTCTGCTTAAGGTAAGTACCTATTGAAGATTCCTCTACGTATGCCTTCACAAATTGAATATACCTATAAAAATGCTACAGATTTTCTGCCACGTTTTATCAGCTAGTTTGTTCTAGCTAACATTTTGAGTAATTATCACGTAAAAATTTTTATCTGATAAAATAAAACCTACTATGGTATTATATTATTACCACATATTTATTAACACCACTAAAAAACTTAAAAATACTATTCGTTAGATTACATAATTTAATGTAATCTAACCCAAACGACGAAGAACCCAAAATTAACAGTGAAAATTTACCTTTTTTGGTAGTGACGTCGTTGGCTTTTCGGAACTAGCAGTCACTTCCGCTGGATTAACCACTGTAGCATTATTGGTTTCTCTTTTAATGATATTGTGACTAACTACCTCGTATACTAGTCGATCATCTAATTCTGAAACAAAGAAAAATATAATGAATTAAATATATTATAACATTAATATATACATCTTATAGTTTTAAAACTATTTTAAAGACGATATAAATCTTTTAAACCTTATAAGTCTTTAAGTTGATTTATATCAGAAAACTTGGAATTTATTAAAACCGGTCCATCTATTGACAAGGATCTATTAACGAGTGACAACGTCTCAAATCAATTAAAATGCGATCTGGGTCTACCTCAAAATCATGATTCAACAATGAGCTATTGGATCAAGCGAAACCAATTGTTTTATGAAATAAAAAAAAAATATTATCATCACGAAGTAGAGCGGTTAATAACTTTACAAAAAGGTGCCACTAAGCCTAACAATTAAAGATTTGTGTTTACGTACGAGGTAAATCTGAAAGTTTCCAGATCATAGATATTTTTCAATTGCAAAATGCGGTTGTTACCAATAGGATATAGGTCTTCCCCAAAATTGTGTTTTAAAAATTTAAGAATTTGTTTATATACTTTTTCATAAAATAGCCATCTAGTTATGGCTAGTGAAATTTTAAAGCATGCGTCAATAGATAGTGTTAATAATATACATATTATGTCTTTTCAAACCAGTGTCGTTGGGCGCTAACTCTATTTTACTTTAGTACCTCGCGTTTTTAACAGCTGACAACCCTAATTTGCGACCATTTTTTCTCAGGCAACCTTATCTCATCATATTAAAAAAAACTAGCTTTAATTTGATATAAAAAGTATGCATATACGTCATGAGCAGCGTATTTTATTTAAAAAATAATTGAACGAAATTAAATTTTTGTTCAAAAATTAATTACCATTATTTGAATTAAAAACTTGAATTAAAAACTATTTGCGGTCACTTTTTGACTGGCAACCTGTTATCAATGTATTCTCCTATTCCTAAATGTATGTAAAAATGTGAGTCTGATTAACTTCGTTATCCCTTTCGTTACTGATTTCATTGTAGCTAAATAAAACTGTTTAAAATGACTTTAATAATATTCGTTGGTAACTAGAGACCTAACAAAGCGATTGATTTTTTTTACATTGTTGCGTGTCCTTATATCCTTAGAAAAGACATGGGACATATATTTCCCATTAGCGTTGAATTGTGGGATAAATAAATTCCATCAGTAAAGAATCAAACTTATATTCAAAATAAAAAGTGAAAATTTTGTATCATCTTGTATTATGCAAATCCTTTCTTTCCTGTAAATTTAGTCATTGATTCGGACTGATGGGAACTCTCAGTCCTCGCATTTACAAAAGTTTGTTTTAAACAAGAAATCGCTTCATCGATGTAGTATGTTTTTGATATATTACCATTTCTTTCATGATTATTATAGTAGGACTTAGATAGTAGGAATAAACCGCGATCTCTTGAAACAGTTTTTTTTGTAAAGGAATTTGAAAATGATTCGTTGTGTGACCAGTAGTATGAAATAGATGGTACTTTATTGTAATATAACCATAGTGCAACCAATCACTGTCATTATTTAGTACATATCTGTTTTTTTCGTGTTAAATTTTATATTTCTGTTTTGTGGAAGTGCTGCTATTCTTTGGTGTGTACAGGAAGCAATATGCATACATAAACTAAGCGGAAATAATTTTAGAAAAATATCAATAGGACGAGAACCTTTATCAATATTTAGTATTCTTATCCCATTTCTCTAGGTAGGAATTTCTTTTTCGGGCAAACATTTGTATTTGGTATATTCCATTGTGCAGTCAATTCGTTCCTTTTAGAGTCATCTTCAGATATTTCCGCGTTATCAGAACTTTCTTCGTTGGAAGCAGTGATGTTTACATCCACACTGTCAGGAGTATTCTCAGGTGTTTCATCAGAATCTGAGACAGAATCGTCACCAGGTACATAATCAGACTCTGAGGCAGCAGAAGGTTCTTCCTCGGATTAATTTTCAGAAATATTTGAGATGTTTTCAATTTCTTCTTGAAACTCTTTTTGTATTAAAAAACGTCTACGTGCCTTAGTAATTCTGCAACCAAACAATACGAATGGGATAAATAATACCCGGTATAAACTACTACTGGGACACTAGAGTTCCGTTTAAAAATTATGGCAAAATCGATAAAAACAGTATCAAAAATAAACTATATATCACTAACCTGTGTTAGTCAGCAACTAAATTATATATAATCGGGTAAAAAAACAGAGCAGACACTTTTTCTTTACTAAAATTGTATTATTTACGAGTTGTTGATGCACTTAAATGTTGAAACATACATAGGAGGTACAAGAACTTCGGAGTCATGAAAAATACTAAGAGAATTGAAAGAAAACTCAAAAGAAAAAATTAAATTGGGAAATATACAGTACAAAGAATGGAAGGACTATTACAAGGAACTATTAACAGAACAAAGACCACAATTCATTGAAAAAGAAAACAGGCTAAGACGAAGCAGATACCCACAACAAGAAATAGAAACAACAGATAGGGAAATGAGAACGGCCATAAAAGCAATGAAAAATAAGAAAGCACCAGGACCTGGAGGCATCTCACCTGAGCTTATAAAATACGGATCAAATAAATTACACCGGATGATACAATGGATATTTCAGAAAGCCTTAAATGGAGAAAAATGGAGAAATTCCCAAAGGAATGGACGGAGGCATATAGGACATCTATATTTAAGAAAGGAGATTGAAAACGATGCGAAAACTACAGATGAATAAGCGTAATATCATCAATAGGAAGATTATATGGGAAGATACTGCGAGAAAAGATAGAGCAAGCGATAAAAGGCAAAATCGGGGAGGATCAGGCAGGCTTCACGCAGGAAGATCATGCATAGACCACATATACACACTAGAACAACTGTTGGAAAAGAAAAAAGCAAAAAATAGAGATATACATTTGGCATTTGTGGACCTGAGAAAGGCGTATGACTCTGTACCAAGGTCAGAACTATGGGAGGCAATGTACAAATTAGAAATACAGAGGGAACTCATAGAAGCTACATAAGCTCTATATAATGAAAATAAAGTTTCCATTAAAATGGGAACAAGAATCATAGGAGACTTCACGACAACAAAAGGGCTCCTGCAGGGTTGTTCCACATCTCCAACCCTATTCAAAATATACTTAGAGAAAGCCTTGACTACATGAAAAAAAAATGCGAAGGCATGGGAGCACCGGTACGGAACGAATACCTATATACGTTAAGCTTTGCAAATGATCAAGTAGTGATTGCACAAGACCAAGACGGCCTCGGCTACATGATGAAGAAACTACAAGAAGAATGTACCAAGGCGAGCCTAGATATTAACCTTGCGAAAACAGAGTACCTATCTACATGTGAAGAAGACATAGAAGATCTACAGATTGATGACAATGTAACAATCAAAGGAAAGGATAAATTCAAATACTTGGGGTTTATAATCACGAAAAAGGCAACAACAGAAGAAGAAATTACACAAAGATTAGGACAAACAAGAACAGCAATACGACAACTTAACTCAGTATGGTGGGATAGACACCTAAATATGAAGACAAAAACACACATTTATAAAACATCAGTGCGAAGTATTATGACATATGGGGCTAAAAATTGGATCATAAACAAGAAAAACAGCAGTAAGATAGTAGCAACAGAGATGGAATGCTGCGAAGATGCTGCAGAGTAACAAGAATGGATAGGAGAAGTAATGACGAAATAAAGCAAAGAACATCAATAGAAACAGACATACAACATATATAGAACAAAAAAGACTAAAGTGGTATGGACAGGTAAGAAGAACTAGCGACAGCAGATGGATGAAGAAAATAATCGAATGGAGCCCCATAGGAAGGAGGAAAAGAGGACGACCCCGAAAATCTTGGAGGAACGAAGTAGACGACGCCATGAGTAAGAGAGGCCTAAACGATGGAGAATGGGACAACAGAGATAGATGGAAACGGTTGAGCGAGGGAAGGCAGTGAATACTGTAGAATCCCAGACTATATATGATGCACATGTTTAGTTAAAATCAAGTTATAGGTTACAGACGTGATATGTAGGTTGCATACTAGTAGGTAATGTGTAAGGAATGTCTAAAAATACGGATGCGTTCAAGTAGCATGGGCTTATATGTCCAAACAGTAATGAAAGGGTTATGAACGTAGTGATCTTGCAGAGGATCTTATTTTATCGCAAGAATTCGGAATTATTCAGAGTACATATTTAGTAAAACATAAACTATTATCAACATTAATCGATTTCATCAATTATATTTTTTTCTTGTTGTCAATTAGAGATACCAATTATTAATGATTTTTCTTTCAAATTTTCATAAACAAACGGAAGGTCACCGTCGTATCGCTAACCTCTAATTTATCAGCATTTAAATCAAATATAATTCGAAATTTTTAATGTCAAAAGTCAATCAGCACTGTCTATCATCTATTTATTGTCCATCTGTGACTCATTAAAAATAGTCGATTGTGCAAATCTTAATGCGACATTTGGATATTTGGAATTCACACTTCTTATTAGGACAAGGTGAAAATATCTTGGCCTAATGCGAATAAATATGTATTTCTTTTTTTATTTAAACAATGCAAGTATTTCACAATTCATCATCCATTTAATTGTCTCATATATCGATAAAAAAACGGCTATTTTATATTTATATAATTAGTAGGACTGCTTGATGTCATATTTCATTTATATACTTATTGCACACCTCCTTCCTTCCTACATGTTAATGTGACAAGCTCAAAATATAACCTTTGTAAAAAACAAATGTTAATTTAATATATAATCGACAAAAAATTGCAAAACATAAATCAACGACAAGAACAAAATATAACATTTCCTGGATTTTATCTAAATTTAAGTTTGTAGAGAGAGTTTAAAATATCAATTTATTTCGGCTTACCTTTCTTCCTAATCCTAATTAGATTAAAATTAAGTAGATGGAAGAAATATTCCAAGATACAGCAAGAACACACCTTCAAAATTTTATCGTAACGAGATCTTGGAGTACATTGTAGAAGTGGCTTAAATACTTATAGTTGTATTTTTGCTATAGTTCACCTCCGACAAAAAATTTCAAATAGACCAACACGTTAGAACTGCGGCACACAAAACCAAAAAGGAAAAATTAAAGTTGCACGGAGGAAATTTCCAAAAAGCGTCGCTACAATCTTTTGCAACGACGTCGAAACTATTAAATGAACAAAGATGTATTTATAATAATATATAATAATAATAATAATATATATATATATAATAATATATATATATAATATATATAATAATAATAATAATATATAATAATTTATAATGAAGATTTATGTCGAGCTCTAATGGCCTCTAATATACCGTTCTCGAAGCTATCCAACAATAACTTCAGCTCATTTTTTTCAGAAACATTGTAAATGAATGGTGTGTTAGGAAACCTCTCTTTATACAGTTGAACTCTGTCCCATTTTTTACACTCTAAATTAAATCATTGACAGGAGGACATCAGAAAAGTTTGTTCTAATTTCTTAAGCAACCATATTTAATTTCAAATGAATAATTTTGGAATAACATATTTACTGCCTTTACCTTATTTATGTGAAATAACATCAGACAAAAAAAACAAGAGTTTTTCATGAGATACAGCAGTTCAAGACCTATTTAGCCAGACAATTGGTTGGATAACAGAAAACAATTAAATTTTTTACTTCCTTTAAATTTATATCATACAATTTCCTATCTCGTTCATTCCCTCAATTTCCTAACCTTCCCATTAAAAACACTATTGGTGACTGTACAAAAAGGATTGAACACAAGGACACACGCTTCATGCTAATGTGCCCTTCACTGCGACTTGTTTTAAACAAACAATACAGGCAACGGTTAAAGGTAAATGTCATAAAAGGAAAGAGCCGGAAATACTACAACCAAAGTCCTACCATATAACATTCACATACCACTGCTTGGAAAAGCCAGTTTATATTTTCCGTTTGATACGTTTCAAAAATTCCCATAAAATCGATCTAATAGTTGGATTTCGACTATTTAAATAGAGAATTAGAAACAACGCTCTACGGCAATATGATTTTTTGTTGTGAGATCTAATTGAAATAAAAATTTTATGGCTTCTTGATTATACCAAAATTGAAACATCCAGTGGTTAAGGTCAACAAAACTGCCATCAGGCTCACATATATCTGTTTCCGAAATTTTTATTTTATAGAGGTATACGTTGAGAGAGGTGAGCATTCGGACTGTAGCATGTCCAAAAAGGCATCTAACGTACATGGTATAAATTTTCAAAGAGATGGAGCTTCTCTTATTTGGGGGAGTAGATGGAAGAGTTGGATATATACTGCAGTATGTATTTTTGTTACTGTTAGTAAAGGATTGCCAATTTTCCAATTAAGTCTTTCTTACACAATATTTTTCCCTAGCTGTAAATAAATCCCATTTGGGAAACTCGTTGCATTCTATACCCACTAAAGTAGCGTCTTTAGCCAAATGATTTACTTTTTCATTGCCTGGAATATTAGAGTGACCTTTTACCCACAGAAAGCTAACAATTTTTCGAAATATAATGTGCTGTTAATTATCCAATCTAATGCTTTGACAACGGCTACCAATTCAGCTGTGAATATTGAGCAATCGGATTTTAATTTATACTGAAAATAATCCTGAATATTGTCTATGTAAATGGCAGAACCAACACCAGTAGGCGATTTTGAGCCATAAATTTTCCAAGAGCGATTACAGTCTTCCAGCACATCCTGTACTACTAGATCTTCGTGAACAATTAAACTTCGTGAAGGAATTACTAAAAAAATAAAATAAAATATCAAAATTAATAAACAAATAAAACAGAAAATAAAACAACCTAAGGAAACATGGACGTCCATTAAATGTCAAGAAATTGAGGAATGTGAGGCAAGGTATGACACTTTCAACACTCATAAGAAGGTTAAAGAAATGATTTCAGGAAATCGTAACAAACCAATCGGGATATTAACAAATGCAGATGGTACCACTATAACTGAAACGCTGACAAATAACGTAGAGGGAAAGAATACATTGAACACCTATTTTATGACCAAAAAGTAGAACAATCAGAAGTTGACGGAGAAATCACGGGACCAGAAATAATGAAAGAGGAAGTTATTTATGCCATAAACACAAAAGGTAGAAAAGCTCCAGGACCCGATAATATACCAATTGAACTATTGAAGATAATTGATGAAGATAATATTGATGTCTTGGTAGACCTTTTTAACTCTATATACAAGACGGGACACATACCCAAAGAATGGCTTGTCTCAACTTTTGTAACGATTCCAAAAATCACAAATGCTAAAGATTGCAATGACTATCCGACAATTGCATTATTGAGCCACACATTGAAAACCTTCCTTAAAATCATACATAACAGAATCCACATGAAATTAGAACAAGAAATAAGTGATTCACAGATAGGTTTTAGAAAGGGTCTAGGAACTAGAAAAGCATTATTCGGAGTCAATGTTCTGACACAACGATGTCTGGATATGAATGAGGACATATATGCTTGCTTCATAGATTTTAAAAAATCTTTTGACAGAGTTCAACATGAAAAGCTATTAAGTATGCTTAAGACCAAAAACATAGATAGTAAAGATCTACAAATTATATCGAATCTGTATCTGTAACTGACAGAGGAAGTAAGTATACTTAGAGGAGTTCGACAAGGGTGCATACTTTCACCACTCTTATTCAACGTCTACAGTCAAGTGATATTTCAAGAAGCTTCATTGGATATTGTGGAAGGTATTTTGGTCAACGGAAATAGCATTAATAATATTAGATATGCGGACGATACGGTCATATATGCAAGTGACATGAAAGATCTACAGTATATAATACAACATGTATACAAAGCATGTGAAAGGTACGGACTGCAAATGAATCTCAAGAAAACGAAATCAATGATATTCTCAAAAAAACCACAAAATGTAGATAACCTGATCATCAATAATACAACGATCGAAAGAGTAACAACATATAAAGATTTAGGAACGTGGCTAACCGAAGATGGAGATCAAACAAAAGAAATCAGATCTAGAATAGATATGGCAAGAAATACGTTCATAAAATTGAAGAACTTACTTTGCAACCGTAACCTTAATCTAGAGATCCGCACAGGCATGCTACTTTGTTACGTTTTTTCTACTTTACTATACGGCATGGAAGAGTGGACAATAAAACAGTCTGAAATCAAAAAATTAAACTCCTTCGAGATGTGGTGCTACAGGAGAATCCACAGAATATCGTGGACTGAAAAAGTAACTAATATAGAGGTGTTACAAAGAATGAAGAAAGAATGTGAAGTCACAAAAACTGTTAAAATTAGAAAAATTCAATATCTGGGTCATATAATGAGGGGCGAAAAGTACGTATTACTTAGGTTAATTATGCAAAGGAAGATACAAGGGAATAGAAACCCAGGACGACGCAAAATATCCTGGCTAAGAAATTTGAGAGAGTGGTTCGGTTGCAGTTCATTAGAATTATTCAGAAGCGCGACCAATAAAATTAAAATAGCGATGATGATTTCCAACCTCTGATAGGAGAAGAAACCTGAAGAAGAAGAAGGAATTACTACAATAGCTTTATATCTTTATATTCATATAGTATGTCATAATTAGAGCCAAATAATGGAATCCTTTCTCCATTGGATGGATAATGTGTTCGATTGGGAAAGCAATAGCTAGAGTTGAAGAGTTTTTATTTGCCCACCATTTGTTTGTTAGATTTTCAACAGAGAGACAAGATATTTTTTGTAATAAGCTGTTTTGATTATTAACGATGCCGAGAGAAGAGACATACACAAAATTATTGTAGAAGCGACCAGAGATGCGTAAAATGTATCGGGAAACATTTAACCAAATATTTTGAAAATCCACAAAATAAAGAACCTAAATGGGTACACTGTAGTGATGCCCATATACATATTGTTACAAACATGCTCTCGGCATGGCCCAGGTAACGGTTGCATTGCATCTCTAATACCCTTCCAGAAGCTTCTCCTTGTATCGAGTGCGAGAGAGAATAACCGGTCACGTAGGCGAATTAGAGGTGGGACAACGCCAGAATATTCTCGAACCTAGTAACTGTAGTATATATAGGTAACAATGTTAGAAGTAGGGTTGGTTGTTAAGATACTACCGAACTGTAAAGTTATAAATAAATGTATGTATATAAATTTGAACCGCTCGTTTTATTTAATCTCGCTACAGTGGTGTCACGGTGTGAGGATAGTTAATTTATTTAAAAATAAATTCAGCAGTGACTTTTGAAAAAGACTTTTGAACATTTTAAAAAAAGTACGCGTGCCTGACCAAAGATGCTGCTAGTACAACTCTCAGTAAACCAATTGCGTGAGCAGCTAGAAGAACGCGATGAAGATTGCAGCGGGTCCAAGAAGATCCTCCAAGAACGACTGAAGAATATTCTTAACAAGAATGGAGATGACCCAGAGACATTCCATTTTCAGTCAGCAGAAGAAGCAGTTTTAATGAAGATCGAAGAGAGTTTCAGAAAAAATGATAAGAAATTTGAAAACGTCTCTCAAATGATAGAAAAATCTTCTAAAAGAGATGATAATAAATTAGAGAATATTCCCAAAAGATTCGATGAAACATTCGAAAATGTACTTAGAATATTCGACGAGACTTCACAAATAATTAAAGAAATATGTATTCAAAACAATGAGAAATTTGAAGAAGTCTCAAGAACATTCGATAAAGTAGAAGAGAAGATCAAACAATTAGAGACCATGATAAGTAACACAAAAGTGCTACCACCAGTTAATACGGTAGCCTTAGATCCGGTAGTGAAAGAAGAATCACCGAGAGATGAAATGACACATCATATGAGATTCAAATTGCCACCATTTGATGGAAAGTCCTCTTGGTCCATATACCTTAGACAATTTGAAGCTGTTGCGACAGCCAATCATTGGACAGAACAAGAAAAAGCTGTTTCCTTGACTGCTGCTTTACGAGGTGACGCTGCGGATATCCTAAGATCAATTCCTAAGGGTCAAGAAAAATGTTACCAGACCTTGTTCACTCGACTAGATAAACGTTACGGAGATGCCCATCTACAACCAGTCTACAAAGTACAAATAAGAAGTAGAATCCAACGAGCAAGTGAGAGTTTGCAAGAATTTGAAGCAAATATTGCTCGTATAGCGCTGTTGGCCTATCCAGAGGCACCAGACAACATTTTGGAAGAAATCGCTGTAGATGCCTTCGTCAATGGGTTAAGAGACATTGAACTACAGAAAGCTTTACGACTAGCAAGACCGAAAGTTTTAGATGAAGCGCTCGCTATTGCCTTAGAACATGAAACAGCTAGTCAAGCTTCACGGAGCTATCGAGTACGAACCTCTGAAGAGAGCGACGAACAAAACGAGAAACGTCTGGAGGAAATCGTACGGAAAGTAGTTCGTGACATGATGCCGAAGAGACGTGAACCCAGATGTTGGAATGGTAACGACGTAGGTCACATTCGTTGTAAATTGCAAGAAAATAATACAACAGTCAGAAAGCTAGACCAATCGAACACAGGGCTGGAAAAAGTCATTCAAATGCTGATGCTCAGTCAAGACGGGCATACAGTGTAAATCGTAATCATTGTCTTGAATTAGAAGAACGACTTTGCCCCGTGAGACGAACCGCCGTCATTAATGATCAATGGCAGCCTCAACAGCTACAAGACGCTCAAGCAGATGATCCATGTATAAAAAGAGTATTGGATTGGATGCGTCGAAGTGGAAGACCTTCTTGGCAAGACATTAGTGCATGTAGTCCAGAAGTCAAGTGTTACTGGAGCCAATGGAATTGCCTAGTGCTGAAAGATGATCTTCTGTATAGAACCTTTGAGAACGATGATGGTACAGAAACTAAGCTTCAGTTGATTGTACCTAAAAGTAAAGTGTCAGAAGTTTTACGTCAGTTGCATGACGGTTCATCAGGTGGACACTTTGGTATTACGAAGACTCTGCAAAAGGTTCGAGAACGGTTCTATTGGGTGAACTGTAAAGATGATGTAAGAAGATGGTGCCGGAAATGTGAACTGTGTGCAACCAGTAATGGTCCAGTTGGTAAAAAGAGGGCACCCATGAAACAGTACAATGTTGGTAGTCCTATGGAAAGAGTAGCAATCGACATTGCAGGTCCACTTCCAGAGACGAATGATGGAAATAAATATGATTCTCAATTCAAGAGTGAAAGCTATGAAGTAGGTGATCTTGTTTGTCTTTATAATCCACAACGTCGTCGAGGCTTGTCTCCCAAACTGCAAAGACAATGGGAAGGTCCGTATGAAATTAAAAAGCAAATAAATGACGTAATATACCGAATTAAGAAGTTGCCGAAAGGTAAACCAAAAGTAGTTCACATAAATCGTCTTGCACCATATGCTGGTTCAAATGAAACAGAAGAAGCACGTACCCTTCAACATAAGATCAAAGATGACCGGCGACCAAGCTTTAATGAATTTATGTCAAATTACGCAGAGAGAAAGAGTGCTAGATTCGGCGTGACCACAGAAGTTCAGCAGGATCTTTTTAGTGTTCCGCATAACGTCTCTCTAGCCCACTGTGTTGCCCAAGATCTTGAGATGACTAAAGGAATCTCATCCGTATTTTATAAGAAATTCGGTCGTTTGGACGAGTTAAAAAACCAGCAGCGTAAAGTTGGAAGAGTACTGAGATTAGAAGATGGTTCTCGATCTTTGCTGTATATGGTGACCAGGAAGTCGTATACAGACAGGGCAAGCTACGAGGATATATGGCGTGCTCTAACTAATTTGAAGAAAATTGTGTGCAATTACGACATCAAGAATTTGGCCTTACCCAAGATATGCCATGCACTAGATAATCTGGATTGGAAGATTGTCAGAAGCATGCTTGAAGTAATCTTCCGAGAAACCGGCGTACGAATTACTGTGTGTTGCATTAACCCGATGAGATCGTATCCTTCAAAGTCAGTAGACTGTTATTTCTTTCTAAAGGGTTCATGCAGAGCTGGAGAGTCCTGTAGATTCCGCCATCCTGTGCCTACATATAGAGTTGCTGATCGGGACGATCAGATTTAAGAGGGGAGCAGTGTTACAAACATGCTCTCGGCATGGCCCAGGTAACGGTTGCATTGCATCTCTAATACCCTTCCAGAAGCTTCTCCGTGTATCGAGTGCGAGAGAGAATAACCGGTCACGTAGGCGAATTAGAGGTGGGACAACGCCAGAATATTCTCGAACCTAGTAACTGTAGTATATATAGGTAACAATGTTAGAAGTAGGGTTAGTTGTTAAGATACTACCGAACTGTAAAGTTATAAATAAATGTATGTATATAAATTCGAACCGCTCGTTTTATTTAATCTCGCTACAATATAATACAAGATAGACTGAATATAGATAGGTACTGAAGCCAACAAGGCCGCTATTATAAATGTCAAAACAAAAAAATATGTATAAATAGTGGTGACAAGATGGGGAACCTGGTCAGAGGCGATCAACTATTAGAATTTTCTGCGTCATTATCTTTCGTTTCCTGTTTACTGATTGATTTACTCATTTATGTCTTATCTGGTCTAGGTATTCCATCAGTAAAAATGAGGTACCCCAAAGGAGTTCGAATAAGTTAACAGTAACTAATTTATCTACGTAGATAGTATTATATCATTCAATGTCCAAAATAAAATATGTTCGTTTAGAAGATTATGGACATTTATTAAGTAAAACATATTTATCATCAACAAATATTTTTATCGTATCATATATTATTGTCAATAGTACTTTAATACATATATAATCCAATATAGCTATGTATTACTGTTACTAAGATACGAGAATATAAGCAATTAGTTAAATAAATATTAACAAGAGATAACAAAGCCTAAAAAATACAAGCTTACTTTCGATAAAACTATATACTTAGCTTCACAAAAAAATTGCCTTTTAAGATTTGTACATTTTCACACGAATTCATGTCAATTCTACAAACATTAATGCAATCAGAAATTGGTCTAGATTGTCGTCGCTAATACGTATATGGATTTATTCTTTGTCACGCCCTTATATCCCCTTATATAAGGACAATACGATTATCTCCATAGACTAAGTCCGCTTCTACATTCACCACCGTCACGAAGCTTTTTCCTATTACGATGATTAATGGACGTCTAGGTGAATGGAGAAGGAAGTCACTTCATCGTAATTCCGACGCTTTGGCTATAGCGAGACGAGTACGATTCAAACGACTTCCGGTTGTTGATATGTGTTCATACATAGGTAGGTCCTATCATTCAATTTAATGTTTACACCTCGGTCGTTAAATATGGCTTGCATAATTGATGATTATCAAACCATGCAGAGCCGAATCGACGAAGACATTACGAAATTTATACATTGGGGAAAATGATACGTCGTTCCATAAGTACGTTGTTTAACATAATAGTGTGAATTGGGAGAAAGATTGCTTGCCATTCTGTATTAGAATGAATAAATAATATAAATATGATAGCAGAGAACGACCATGTAATTTGGACCCCTAAGAAGAGATTACGATATATTGGACGTTCTCCATAACAAGTTTTTTGTATCTTCTACTTCTGTTCTAATTAATATTAATTAATTAATTTGGTTTTACTGGTTTTTATTATGAAATTTGATAAATATGGGAAAAAACGCTGGACATATAACAAGAAATTTTATTAATTATTTATTTAGGATAAAAAAAACATCAGTTATATTGGCATAAGCTTCATGTACCCATCCTTTACATGTTTCACACCTAGTACAATATTCCTAGTAGTTTTCTCCACAAAAAAAGGCAACAAGCTTCTTAACCAGTGTCACATTTGTAGTTTGTCTTTTGTTTAAAGTTTCTTCTGCTGTTTTTGTACTTTTCTCATTTCTTTTCTTCTCGTTGATTTCCATGTTGCTATTACTGTTCTTTGTCGCTACTAATTTTTGTTTGGTTGCTTTTTAGTTTTGCATATAGCCATAAAGACAAATACATATTCGTCTAATTCCAAGCCAAGCAGTATTGAAATAACTATTTCGAAGACCTGGTTCTTCGTCCTATAATGAGAGCATTATGGTTATGATAGACTTGGTAGAGCCCATTTTTAAGTCCTTCAGACATTTACTGCGGGCTTACTGTATCAGCTTATATCACCCGGACTGATTCTGCCAAGACCCGGTCTTTGATACGTCTGAGGCCCAGCTTTTTTCTGAGCATCCTACTAGGTTATTAGTATTCAAATTTGATGATTTCGGCTTTTATAATATATATGGCGAATAAAGTTCACCAAGAAATGAATCCTCGAACATATCTATGATTACAAGATCTAACACTAATGTCTGCTACCACTGAGCCCGGATGCAATTCTGCTCTCACACGCAATTGATCGATTTCTCCTACACCTATCGTTCACTCCCTTGACCTCGTCCCAAGCGATTATTACATAAATATAGTTTTGATTATATACTTTCTTATACATTTCGAAATATACCGTTTACTACTTGTTAAAAATGCACAAAAGCATCAATTAGTCCAACAAAACAAATTGTTTTTAGTAATTATTACGTTAAACCATACTTTCATCTATATTAAGCTTGGCCGAATTTCAAGTAAAAATACGTAACAATGACAGCGCGGTCATGAAACTCATAAAACAACATAAAATTCACATAACAGATATCTTTTTATTCTGCGACTAAGATAATGGTTAACTGTTCAATGTAAATGGGCACAATCCTCCTCTGAACAATGAATGGCTAAAGTAAGATGTTTTATTATGAATGGATGTGAATAAAGGATATTGCTGATACGATGTGTCGAATATATTAATGACAATTTCGGGCTTTTTAAATGGTACTGTAGTACTACGTAAATTAATAACAGTACCATTGGTTACGATATTCCTAACAATTTATTATTTTTGATAAAAATTCAATGATAAAAACATAAAACAATCTATTCCAAAAAAGGATAACACGAAGAAGCAGAAACATATATATCATAGAAAATGATAGAGTCGAAGAAAGCTTTACCTTCGATTAAGGAAGTTTTTTGGGAAAGAATAATAAATAAAAATGAAGTATTCACAGGCCGAAACACTTCATGGTTCTGCACAGACTTGAAGAGAGTGCAAGGAACAGAAAAAAGCTTACTGCAATTACAAGATAATAAGACACAGTTTTGCAAAAAGAATCAATAATTGTTTATTTTACGGCGTTCATAGCACAGGTAATATTAGTCTAGCAGACTCAATTTTATTGATAGTCTTCCATATTTCAATAATTCTTCATTTAATCTATCTGATTCTGTAAGTTTTCCGTTCTTTGCTACTGAATACAAACCATGAGAAACTAAATTTAATATAGAGTTATGCAACAATTCAGGATATGGAGAAAGAAGAAATAGAAGACCTTTACACTGTAAAGGTCGTGGCATATTATCGTGCACGTTGCGTTTACAGCACATAGCGTTTAGTTTCTGAAAAATTTAATTTAACTGGTTTTAAATATGAACAACGCACACTGTCCGGAACATAGCGTTTCAGACACTTAACGTTTCCGTTCAGTATATTTGAAAACAATATTTTACTGATGCCGACGGCTACGTAACGAGTCGTAACCGGTTGGTAAGGATAATGTGAATTAGATGTCCGTCGTTTTCCCCCCGTTGTTTATTTAGGTATTTGTTTGATTTTGATATAGAGTATTTAAAAAAATTATTTTCGATGCTATTTTGTCATTTATGCATGTGTTTTTATTGCTTTGTGACAATTAATCACGGAAGTGATAAACAATTAGGACTTTTGTACGGAAGTGATACCTCTTCTTTTTAAAAATACTTTTTGGTTTGATGTATGGCTTCGTTAAATGTAGTACCTATTTTGTTTTTCAACTGAAGGTGAAATTAAATTTAAACATATTTAAACTGAATCCTATTCATTCTAAAATATCCATAATATTTTTCATCGTCATCAATTAATTCTCTGTATAAAGTCCAGTATTCATATTCCTTCTTTCATTCTCTTAGCATTGGATGTACTTCAAACCTTCTTTTTAACACAGTTTTTCATTCGTCATCGTTAAGTAGAAGAGCAATTGCACATAATTTTTGTCGAGAAAAGCGAGATCATATCTTCACCGAACCAAACTGAAACGTTCTATGTATGAAAATGTGAACGCCCAGCCCAATTGCTGGAGTGGAAACGCTACGTGCCGGAAACTATACGTGCACGATAATATGCCGCGACCTTAATTCGAAAGGACATTTTTTCTTCTTTTTTAAAGTGCTATACACTTCTATGGTATCGACATTCATCTGCTATTTTTTTAATTGTCTCTCTCTGGCAAGTGTTAAAAATTCACTTGGGTTTTAAATTCCGCACCGAACTCTTTTTTTCTTTTGAAATTTTGCCTGTCGACCCAGAAAGCACACTTAGAAAGTATTCGGAGAGAAAGAATTATTCAAACACGCCGGCCCTCGACTACGTGATAACAGTACGGAAGTGAGCAGGTTGAGTTTACTTTTCCTACTAAAATATTTCCGGTAATTTTGCTGCGCATTTTTTTATAGTGATCGATCAGATTGTGGGATTTTCAAAAGTCATTCATAGTTTGGCAAAGTGCAGCTTTCTTCCTTCTCTCCTCTAGACATTAAAGTCAATCTCACATTTACATTATCTCATATTTATCACCGATCATTATATGACCCAAATCAGTTCCAGCTCTTCTTAATAGTTCCTCGTTTATCAAAAGATCACCAATGATACGCAACGGTTTACGCAATATCCACAGTTTAATGCTTCTATACTTTTCGTTGATTTTAATTTGAGACATGTTTCAGCCCTCCATGTTATAAATTACAGGATTAGATATATTAAATGAAAAACTATTAGAAGAATCAATACTGACCACTAGAAACGTTTTTCAAAAAAAAAATGGAGCGTAATTTTTAAGGCTTAAAAAAGCAAATATGGCGCTTTATAAGAGGTCAAAAAACAGGGGGAAAAGATACTAACAGACCCCAAACAAATAGAAAAGAATACAATGATTGACTATCTTAAGAAGCCGTATACTCTCTTGTCGTTTCCTCATTGCTGAGGATCGTGATTTCCTACAATGCGGGCTGTCAATTCTCTCCATCTCTTGCGATTTTGGGCTGCTCTCATGGACTCGGAAAACGTCTCTCCAGTGGCTTTCTGTACTTGATCTGACCATCGGATAGGTGAGCGTCCTCTGCCTCTACGTCCTTCTACGTTTCCGCATACAATTAATCTTTCTAAGTTGTCATTGTCTCTTCTCGCAATGTGGCCAAAAAACTTTAAAACATTTGCAAGACACTGAGAGGAGAGTCTGGTCTGAATATTTAGCTCTTCGAGAATCGACTGATTGGATCTGTGCTCCGTCCACGAGACGCGTAGCATTCGTCTCCAGCACCACATTTCGAATGCGTCAATCCTTTTCCTATCCTCTGATTTTATTGTCCATGTTTCGGCACCGTAACTGAAGATTGAAAAAATGAGTGTCCGTACCAGTCTCATTTTGAGTTTTTTGGATAAAGAGCGGTCCTTCCATATTTTTGACAGTCGACTCATCGCGTTCTTGGCCATCCCTATTCTTCTGCGAATTTCCGTATGGGAGGAGGCTGCATTGCTTAAGGAAGATCCTAGATACGTGAACTCGTCTACTTTCTCGAATTGATTTAGGGCGCCTGTTGTTTGGAGGATATTCGCGTGGTCCACAATCATGATTTTTGTTTTCTGATTATTAATCTTGAGCCCACACTTGTTGCTTTCGGTTTCTACTCTCTTTATCAGTCTCGACATCTCCTCTTCAGATGTTGCTATCAGTGTTGTATCGTCTGCGAATCTTAAGTTTGAGATCTTTTTTCCTGCAGTGCTCTGAGATAGCGCGT
>NW_027313812.1:0-19442 GCF_040954645.1 Diabrotica undecimpunctata
GCGCTATCTCAGAGTTTAAACTGTCGCCTTTCTAATTCCTCCCGGTGTTACAATATTTTCAGTGAATTGGTCTCCTGCTCTAACTTTGGTTACATTGTTGTTATCGCTATCTCAGAGTATCTTTGTTATGTTGGTCGATATTTTATTTTCTATTACTAATATAATGATAACATCATTTATGAAATAATGCTAATATCATTTATTCCAGTACTAAGTGGAACATTAAAAAAGTGAATTGGTCATTATATTCTTAGTTTGTTGATTCCTTATTAACTGACAGCTCCCACACGTCCTTAAATACCCAAGAAAAATATAATTTTCCTATTAACTGTATTATCGAAACATCTAAATAATATATTTCCAATATAACTAAATGTAAACGGACTTTCCCTCCGTGGTGGGATTCGGAATGTGATCAATCCGTTGCGAAAAGAAAGAAAGATTAGTAAACTTTAACAAACATCCTTCGCATGAAAATTTTTGTAAATGCAAAGTAGTAAATGCTTGTACTAAAACATTCCTGAAATTAAAGGCCAAACAGTTAGGTTGATTGGTGTTAATTGAATAAACAAACTCGATGTAGTCTTATTTGGAACCAAGTAAAAAAATGACAGGAAAAAAGTTAACTTTTCATTGCCTCTAGGTAAAGCTTCCATCTGATCAGAATCTTACTTACTTACTTAGTCCTAAGCCTTTCTACCATTAGGTGTAAGGCTGGTGGAGTTAAGTTTTGCACTGTTGTCTCCAGGCTATCCGGTCTTGTGTTAGATTTCGTGCACTTTCCTATGTCAATCCTTTCTTCTCAACTTCTGTTCTGATTACGTCTACCCACCTAACTCTTGGTCTTCCTCGTTTGTTTTTCCGTTGCATTCTCGTTTCAAACACTCGTTTTGTTAATCTTTTATTTGACATTCTACACACGTGCCCGAACAATCTTAGTTGCCCCTCTACTATTTTTTCGTTTGTTAGTTCTAGTTTTAGGTTTTGTCTGATTGTTTCGTTTCGTATTTTGTCTGTCCTCTTTCTGTTTGCTATTTTCCTCAAGAACCTCATTTCCATAGAATTGACTCGAGATTTTTGTCTCCCAGTTAGTGTCCATGACTCGCTATTATACATGATTGTAGGTCTAACTACTGATTTAAAGACTGCCGTTTTTACCTTCTTCGGTATTTCTTTTTTCCCCAAAAATGTTGTTTTCATAGTGTTAAATAAGCTTCCTCTTCGTCCCATTCTCTCATTAATTTCCATGTCTTGTTTACCGTTTGATTTAATTATTGCTCCTAGGTATTTGAAATGTTCCACTTGTTCTAGTTGTTTTTCGTTTAATTGTATTGCGTGTGTTTTTCTCTTATTTGAAATTATCATTTCTTTTGTTTTCTCTGTATTTATTTTTATATTTATGTTTGACAGTTCTTCTTCTAGGATTTTAAGGTTGTTCTGTAGGTCTTCTCTGTTTTCTGCTATCAAAACATTGTCGTCTGCAAATAGAAGCTCTGATAGTTGAGTCTGTTTCATTTGCCAGTATCCTAACGTTGGTTTTCTCATTCTTCTCTTGGCTTTCTTTATTGCTTCATCCAGTACCACTGAAAACAGCAGTGGGCTCAACACGCATCCCTGTTTGATGCCTTGACTTGTAGTAAATTCTACGGATTCCTCGTTGTTGGTTCTCACCGTATTTGTATTATTATTGTACATATCCTTTATTACATTAATTGTTATCCTGTCAACTCCTCTTTCTTTTAATGTCCTCCATACGTCCCTTCTTTGCATTCTGTCAAACGCCTTTTGCAGATCAATAAAGCATATATGTATTTCTCCATTTTTATTGATTACTTTCTCACTTATTTGCCTTATTGTGAATATGTGGTCTTGCGTGCTTCTGTCCTTCCTGAATCCACATTGTCTATCTTCCAAAGTTGGTTCTATTTGGGTTTTTATTCTTGTTTCTATTATTCTTGCGAATATCTTTCCAGGAATACTTTATATAGTAATACCTCGGTAATTATTACAGTTTCTCTTGTCGCCCTTTTCGTGTATTGGTAGTATAATGTCGTTCTTCCAGTCCTGTGGTATTTCTGCTCTCTTTATGATATCATTCATTAGTTCTTTCATGCTGTCCACTCCCTCTATTCTCATGAATTTTATCATTTCCGGGGTGATATCATCCTTGCCTGGTACTTTGCCTAATTTAACTCTTTTAATTGGCTTTTCTATTTCCTCTGTGGTTATGGGTTCTACTTTTTGTTTTTCATTAATTTCTTGTATCTCCACTATGTTGTCTACGTCTGTATGAGTTAGCTCTTTGGAATGTTTTCTCCATATTTCCATTATTTGGTTTTCTTCTGTTATTACCTTTCCATTCTTGTCTTTTATATTCGGCATCATGTGTTCTTTTTTTTGTCTGAGATCTTTTAATGCACCATAGAAGAGTTTTTGGTTTTCTCTATAATTATTTGTCATTTTTAGTCCAAACGTTACCCATGACCTTTCTTTTTTTGCTTTTACAGCTATTTTAACCTCTTTTCTTTTTTCTTTATATGCCTCATAATCTTCAGGGCACTTTATATCTCTTCCATTTTTCATTTTTGTTCTTTACTTTCCTTCGTATTTCGTCCGTTCACCATTCAGTTCTCCTCATGCTATTATTTGCTATTTTTGTCTTCCCGCAAGTTTCCTCCCGCTTTCCTATGATTAAGCTGGTCTTGAGATTTTCCCATTTTTCTTTATACTTGCAGTTTTTGCCCTACCTTTCAAAATATTGTCTAATTTTTCTTGGAATATCTTCTTATATCTTTCTTCTTTTAATTTGTAGCTTTTTACATTTTCATTTACTACCTTTCTCCTCTTTTCTTCCTTTTCTTTTGTTGTTCTCATTCTCATTATTACTAGATGATGATCACTGCCAATCTCTGAGCCTCTTTTCACTTTCGTGTCTTGTACTATTTTCCATTTGTTGCTACTTACCAAAAAGTAATCTATAATTGATTTTTCATTTCTACTTTCTTGTACTCTCGTGTATTTGTGTATTTTTGTATGTTTAAATTTTGTATTTGTTATAACAAGTTTATTCTCCATACATATACTGATCAGAATTATTTTCTCTTAATATCTTTTTCAATAGCTGAATTATACTTTGTCATTGATAATCGAGTTAATACTTCACCAGGATTTGATGCAGTCAAATATCCTATGATACATGTTGATAAATGTTTTCTTATACAAATCAATACCTTGATAGGTACCTAGGTGAAAAGACTGTGTCCCTGTTTTCCTAATGTCGATGTAAATTTAGCTTTGTGTTGGGGCATTTAGGTAAACTATTATAATGGATACTGTCTTATTCCTTTTGTATCTGGCTGTAAGTCGAAGCGAAAAAAAATTCCATAAAAGTATAAAATATATAAACCAAATATTACTGGGCTTAGAAGAAGGAATGTAGTTCTTAAAACCCCAACGCCTTTTAAACGACAAACTTTTCATGTGTTGTTGCTTATTTATTAATGCGGTAAAATTAATTTTAATTTCTGCTAAAAATAAAAAGATTTTTGATCGAGAAGAATCCACCTAAACTACACCGGCTCTGTGAATATAATTTACTAAGAATATAATAAAAAGAAGTCACTGGTAGGTACAATTTAATTTTTAAATTATGGGATCTGATCAGTAAAGACGTACTTTTAAGTGACGTATAATTTTCATCGAGGGTTTACAATTTCTTCAAAGAATATTTTACCGAGCAAAGCATTACAGCTTTATCAAAATATAAAAATTGATAACTGCAAAATAATTAAGATAAAAGTACTCGACGTTTTGTGGATAATCATGAATATTAATGTCCTGGGAAGCCATCGTTAATTATGTAAAATTATTTAAAAGAAATTTTGTAGACGAAGGTCTCCCTTCTGAATACCGAAACTTGGAAAATGCCGAACTTAAATCCTTTAGGGTTTGCTTGTGATCATTTTGGCCGTAATTGCTACTCCACAGGACGCAATGTCTCCCACAAAATCTATAATGATGCTAGAATCGAGTATACGCGCTATCTCAGAGTCTTAAAACCGATCCAATAGAGGTAGTATTTATTGTGATATGGTAAGTTAACAAATAGTGAAATATTTCATTTATCATTCACATCCTTTTATTGCATTTCATATATATATATATATATATATATATATAATATATATATATATATATATATATATATATATATATATATATATATATATAAACTAAGGAACACTCGAAGAGTGGTGGGTTTTTCGGTCAAAGTGGAAAAATAAAAGACAAAGAAGGTGGCTACTTCATCTATTTATTAAAGACGTTTTGCTTTCTGCTCAGAAAGCATCATCAGTTCATCTTAAAAGAACAATATGAAAAACCAAACATCCATAGAGAAGTTATAACATGTGTGTTACCTTAAAAAGACATATAGCAGTCAATGATATTAAATGTGTGAAAAAAACTTACGATAATGGACATTTAGAGATAAAGTTGTATAAACAATTAATTGAAACTAGGTACAGTTTACAAATTAACAAACTTAGCACAGCAAAAGAACATGTGATAATCATACATGTATATAAAAAATTATTGTAAAAAACTTAAGTGAAAAACATTAAAATTGATATGTAGAGAACTAGAAAGATCATGAGATGCAGTTCCAACAATGTATTATCAGTTAAATTTAATTTTGACTTTAGGTAACATTATTGAATTGGTTAAGATTAAAATATAATATTTAAAAGTAAAATGAAGTTACCAGTCTTTAGCTTACTGAGTGCCGCAGGTAAATGAATTAACAGGTGTAACACCCACGCCAACAACGTGAAAAGCCATTGGCCTTGAGGTCAAAATATGACAAAACAGCAAGGCGAAATACCAACCTCTAGTGCAATAGAGCGGTACATTTAAAGAATATGATAAATTTGGTTGACAACTTGTCATTAAAAAGCCAAAAAATGAAAAGAAAAGGTGGTTAAGATCACCATTTTCCCCCCAGTGTAGAAAACCAAAGAACAAAGCAAGCGAGGTCAATCCAAAATATCAATATTATAATATCTACGTTGTGACTGGTTAGCCATCCAACAGGTGAAGATTGATTTAACTTCCACAGTCCAAGGTTCATAGCATTTGGAACTGTGAATGAAAACGATTCTATGAGTCAGTTTCAATTAAAGAATTTTACTAAACAAGTCAATCAAAAAAACAATTTTCTAAGTTAAATAAAGAAAGAAAAATTTATTTTATTTTTATTTGAAATTATTAAAATATGAAAACATGATAAAAAAATACTTTAGGGGACAATTTAAAGTAAACAACATATTAAGCCTAATTCTGTAAAATTAATGCATGATAAATTTGGCTCAAGTTACTAATGTCAGTTCTCTTAGTAAGAGCATTTGGGTGTTTTAGTATTGAACATATTTCCAAAAACTGTCTTTTGACGAGATTGCGTTCATTGCCAAGAATTTTAACTTCATTAAAGTTCACTTTGTGCTTAGGGTTAATAGCATGCTGGGCAAGAGCACAAGTATGCTTAGATAAGTTAATATCACTGCAGTGTGTCGTAAGACGCCCCTCTCAGTGATCTCCCTGTCTGACCGATGTAACATGAGTCACACTCAGCACAAAGTATATGACAGATTACGTTAACTTGTTCCAGAAGAGACAAGGGTGTTTTAGTTTTAGAAAACTTTCTGACAGTCTTAGCATTCTTAACTGCAATTTTAACAGGTAAGTTATTCTGTTTGTACAGTTTAACGAGTTTCTCAGTAACTTGAGGAAAATAAGGTAGAGATGAGTAATGGGTAGTTGGAGTCCCAAGTACAGTATTAGGCAGAACAGTGTTATTAATGGAATTATTTGATATTGTTCTAAGTTGGTCACCATTGGGTATGATATTTAAAGCGGAACCATAGCTTTGTAAAAAAAGGTATTTATTAATAAAGGAGGATGGATAGGAATTCTCAATCAGAATATTTTTAAGTAATTAAAGTAATCTCCACTTTAAACGAAAAACCCACCACTCTTCGAGTGTTCCTTAGTTTATATTGGATTGACGGTCGTACTCCCTTTCTCAATATATATATATATATATATATATATATATATATATATATATATATATATATATATATATATATATATATAAATATATATATATATATATATATATATATACAGGGTGAGTTTTTAGTTACGGTATAGAATATCCAAAAAACCTATTTAGAAAACGCGCTATCTCAGAGTAATTAAAAACTTTATTGGGCTGCATGCCCCCGGAGATACGTACACACATGCCCCCTATGGCTTGTGTGTATATGTTAGTAGTTTATGCCCTCTACTACACAAAAGTATAACTTTTGCATATATTATATACAGAAAACTATTATAGAAGTAATTAATCTACTTTCCTCTCAAACACGACATGCCGCCAACATCCGGTGTAGCACAGATAGCTAAGCAAATAGTCTAGCCTTTTTTGCAGAGTTGTAATCAATTATACATTTTGAATTCACAATATCCTGTTTTTGCCTATTCTGCTTTCCTGTTGGAATCAACTGTTTATGGACTGGGACACTTGAAATCATTAACACAGGTCTCTTATCCATCCACTTAATAATTCTTAATCTATCTTTCTTTTTTTCAATGACCTCTGATTGCTTCATCTTCTTGGACTGGTTAAAAATAGGTGGGTATTTCTTTTCTGTTTCCTCTTAGATTCACACAGTACATCATATTTTCTGCTAACAATATTTTAAAGAGATGTATTCCTGAATAAAAGTTATCAGCAAACAATATCCTGCCAGCTTTATCACTGAAGTTATTTTAATACCACTGCTTCAGAGTGTGCTACATTAAATAGTTCATTTTGTGTTCATTTTTTTCCTGTGTCAATATTTACATTGAAAGATTAGCCTTCAGGAAAACAGAGTTTGTATAGTTTTACTCCATGTTTATGAGTCTGTTGGGGATGTACTGACGAAAATGGAGTCTCCCTCTGAAAGGTACCAGAGATTCATCTATAACAAGAATGTTGCCAGGCTCCATTATTCTTTATTTCTAAATTTTCATTTTGCATAATCTTTTTGTGGTATTACATGTCTCATTATTTTCAAAATGAAAAAGTTTGAATACAAGCAAAAAGCGGTCTCGAGTTAAACTTTTGCGATAAATTTATTATAAAATATATCATCTTTAGACCAATATAAATTTAAGTGTGGTACCTGAGTGAGACCCACTGCGATTATTACCCCTAGGAAGGCTCTTATTTCAGTTTTTTTTGTGGCTGTCCATAAATTTAACTTTGATTTTCTTGAGTGTCGCATACTTAATTGTTGAACAGCGTAAATGTTATTTCATTAACAATAATATCCAATATTTTATCAGTTACGAAATTACTAAAAACGTCTATTGGTTTTCTGTACCGCATGTGGTTCAATACCAACTAATGTATTCTTTGCTACATGCTACAAAATTGTCACCATATACATCTTCTTCTATAATCACACCATTCATCACTATCACTATTCTCAGCACTCTCTTCATTATACCTGATGAAACTTGCTCATATGGTTTGTAGTAATAATTTCGTCATCACTATCAATAAAAGAATTTAAATCGGAGGATGAAGAAGAGATTTAGGAAAATACCTTTTATCTAGCAATGCATCGTCACTGTCAAAGCGATCTTCGATACTGGTCAGCATCAGATGAAGATTGAGTTGCTGTCTGCTTATTCTTCATTTCCAGTTCATCAGCCTGTTCGTTCTCCTTTTAGTGTTCTATTTCTGTTCGTATAAACTGTTAGTTTTCTTATTAAAATTTTCATGACTTTCAATCAACCCTGTATTATCATGTAATTTATTTAAAATAGTATTTGTTTCAAAACTCTCTCCAAAGTTTTTCTGATCACTGATGCTCATTTGCAACTTCTATCATCTTTTGTTTCACTATATCAACCATATATCTTGCCCTTATCGACATTTTAACAAGTACTGCTCACACCTCAATGAACTACAATAAACTTCAACTGAATATATACAGCGACAAGCACCAGCAATTTGAAACGAATGGTAACGACACATGCCTCCCGGGGTCTGTGACGCATAGTAACAATAAATTTTTGTTTATGTGCGGCACGTGTCTCCGGGTAATATCTCATATTACCGACATCACTAGCGAGAATAAAAAATTTGTTATCGATAGCTATTTGTTACACTTACAACGACGTACAAATACCATTTTTATCGCTACCGCAACATGCGACGGATTTGACCAATTTTTACTACAGCACAGTTGAAAAATTACGCACATGCCCCTTAGGATACGTGACACATTGAAGGTGTTAATATTCCATCATCAGTGCTATCTGGATATACATGTTAAAAGCCACTAAACACATGGGTAGAAACCCTTTATATGTTAAATTAACTTTGAGTTACATTTTTTAACTTCATAAACTATAATGTTTAGGTTACAATAGAAATTGATAACATGACAATGTTAAGACTCCACTGGAGGTTGCTAGTCCTGAGACGTCTACGAGGACTTGTTGAGAGCAACTGATGGTGAAATCCATAACTGTACGCTCACCAACGTTCAATTGGCGTTTGTCATCTGGTGGTTTCTCAGTATACAACTGAGCTCAACTTTGTAAAGGATAAAAATTGGAAGCATCACAAGCCTAAAATTTTTTTACGTAATAATTTGCAGGTTTCGAAGGTATGTCCTCGTATTGTGTAAACTTCGTTGTAATTACTATTTTAATGGGAATAAGGCCACAAATAAAGTTTAAAATAAGTTTGTTGTCGTTTCAATTTCCACTTCGGAAATCGTTCTCAAAATACAAACATTATTCGGTGTGGACCTTTAAAAGGCTGTTAACCATAACTGTTATACAATCATATGCTTATAATTTTTTTTCCAAGTTCCTCTTCAGCTTTGTCCAAATACCACGAATTGGAGCGAGTTTGTCTGTTTTTGCACGTTCAGCACGTGTGGTTTTGATTATCAAAGCGAATAAATCTTAGAAATATTTTTAACTGATTACCGTTCATAATGTCACGAAAAAGAGGGTAATCTTCAATTTTAAAACCAATTTTAATTTTTATCGACGATCAAACAATATAGAATTTTTGCCTTGGAATTAATAAAAATTTTATTTAAAAAATTGATTATGCCGTTGTTTGGGAAAGTATGTGGTATTTATTTTCATGTTTTACATTTAATATTTATCTTTTGCTGTACCTACTATAATGTGATCTAATTCAATGTTGTATTCTAACGACTTTGTTAAACTATATTGCTTCCTGTTACTTCGTAAAATCGAATTGTTAAACTTATCTATCTATGTAAATCTTATTCATTATGTTTTAAGTACGGAGAATTTGACTTCTTTTGTTATTTTTGTGTCGCCAATACACACAAGCGTAAAGTATCGTATAACCGTGACAATTAACTTAAATTATCGCCACTCAAAATCGCAATACAATAGAGTGATTTATAGGTATATCCTATTAGTATACGGACCACCACGTAACGGTTAGAGGGTTCTTTCTGACCATCTTAAGTCTCGAGACGACACTTCGACAACACCGAAACAGCGAACAGTAACACGGGGCGTCCTTCCTTCTGTGCCTCGCCTGGCGTCGTGACACACCGCGACCAATTCTTCTGCCTGCCACCATACATCAATATTTCAAAAGGTGAGTCTATATTCTTTGTACCGACAACAGTATGAGTTAAGACCAGTTAATTTCGTCATTTATTCACAGTTGTATTTGCTGTTTTTCACTAATTTATTTACAGTCAAAATATTTCATTTTTTTCTACATTATTATCTCTAAATTCATTTAACCAGTGAACTCTAAGTTTTATACAAAACAGCCGTCGTAACTGACATATTAAATCGCAGGTCACTTCACTTTTAGATCGGTGCATTCTACAGAAAAAATACTAATTAATATTTTTTGTTAAAAATTATCTCAGCTACATTTTTTATTTGAAACATTTTTTTCTACGGCGTACAAATTCTTAGTAAATCGATGTTTTACGTCCCTACGAGAGAAATTTTAGGAGGAATCTCGGAGGTGGGGAGTGGCAAACCTTTTGCAACTTTTTTGAGGTCCTAAAATTAACATTCTCAGCAAAAATACCGCTTGTTTGTATCATTTTGAATGGTCAAATCTATGACGACTGGACTATTTGTTTTGGCAAATAATGGATTCGCTAAACAAGAATATAATAAACTTCATTAACAATTTTGTGCATATTAATGTACCTTTGTACTATTATTTTTATTTTTCATATACTACTTTCCATATACTCGCAATAGAGGTATTATCTTTTAGAGTCACGAGTCGCCAGAAACCACATTAAATCGTGAGGTTCTAAACTAGATCTTACTTAATATTACTTTTACGAGTTAAATATTAGCGTCTCCATTATTAATTTCCCTATAGAAGTTTTCTCTTTGATGTCGGCTTTATTAAGTCGAGTATTGTGCACTATAATGTGAACTTAAGCGTATGTAACTAAAATAAAACTATAACCTCTAACTATTGTACAACCTACCATTATCGTATTATCCTTATAGGCGTATTTTTATCTATATTTAATATATTATTTCACAACGACGTTACCGTTATAAAATATTTATATTTCTGACAAATATTAAAAAATATTACAGCATTTTTTAGTAATATATACACAGTAAGATCTCGTTTTATGCGGTTGATACGTACCATAGAAAAGCGCATATAAAAAAAAAACGGGTGTGGCAGTCCAATGTGACGGCTGGTATAAGTTATACTTCTATACACGCGTTCATCGTTATAAATTTATATGGGAGTCAATCTGCACAATAATTACATATGTAATGCTATAGGTAAGAGAGAGCAGAAAGAGAAACCATAATTAGGTATATAGCTATATGGTGCATCGTTTGCTGTGTATAAACAATATTTGACCTGTAATAGGAGTATAGTAAATGAAGGATTGAATCAATATTTTGATGAAAAGTAATGGAAATTGTGCAGCTATGGAGTCTTGGACAAAGAAGTGAAGAAATCAAGTACAAAAAGCAAAAAGACTGACAGGATGAATTAATAACACTATATGGCGAAACAGACACATTACCACTTAGATGAAGTAAAGAAATTATAAAGTCAGTGTAATACCAATAATGACATATGCCTCAGAAATAAGACCCGACACAGCCAAAACACAAAGGCTACTGGAAACGGCAGAGATGAGAGTGAGAATACTGAGAAGAGTTACAGGAAATACGCTGAGAGATCGAAAGAGAAGCTAAGACATTACAAAAAAATGTACCGTATAGTGTATAAGCGATTAGACAATAAATAGAAAAAATTAAAATGGAATAACCCCATAAGCAGAATGGGGGAGACCTGTGTCGTCCAAAATAGCAAGAGGTAAGTCACCAGAAGTATCGGACGGCGCGGGAAAAAGACGGATTGACAACCTTCCATAGATATATTCATTTGTCAATGAACAAGCAGAAATGCTTATAAAGAATAAGAATAAGAAGAAGAAATTCAATAGGGTTCGACCTTGGACCAAGCTATGTATTAAGTATCAAGTTTTTAGGATTTTTCCTTTATAGTTATAGCACCTAAAGGCAAAAAAACAGATAGACAACAACTATTGAATCCTTAATTAATAATTATTAAAATGGTCAAAAATTTTAGTATATAGTTTGTTCTCCTAAATTGTGGAGATAATTACAAAATATTCAACATATATTCTAGCGAAAAATGAATGAATTTATTCAATATGCTAACGTGGAAAAAGAACGAAATAACCCAAACAACTCTTTTCTGAACCTTAAAACTTGACATTACTAAATTTTTAGGTAACTGAACTAACCCCACAGTTTTATTAATAGCGTCTTAGCGCCATTTTGTAAGATACTTTTAAATGGGACCATGGAGGAAAATAGTATATTATTTGAAAGCACTTGTATAAATCTTTAGGTCCCTGGATTTTCTTGATTCTTTGTAGCACCAATTCAAAATCCCCACCTAAATTGTAAAAATCTTATGGATTATTATGGATTCTAGATATGAAAAAATATATGGATAACGCTAAAAGTATCATATATTATGCCAAAAAAAATCTTAATTTACAAATAAAATCTACCTTTTTTTGAGATTTATCTCCATACATATAAACATATACATAAAAAATTTAAAACAACAATCATTATATGTGTCCCTTTTCATCTCTACGTCCATGTCTACTATATGTACTAAATATTCAATGATAAATAAAAATAGTTTAAAAAATTAAATAATTTTTAAAATTATCGAAACAATATTAAAAATGATATTATGATTTTTCTATTCTTTGATTTTTAAAATCAAAGTGACAAAAATCAGAACATAATAATTAAAAAAAATATATTCCCTCATTGAGATCGAACTCGCGACTTCTGGTTCTAAATACCACGCTTCAACTTATTCGACCAGTAACCTTAAATAATAACGTGGCTAATCAATGTCATTATTTGACAAGAACATTATTAAGATGTCAGTTTTTGGTTGTATTTTGTGTTTGTGTTTTATTTATTTATTGTATTCTAAAAATAGAAATGTTATTACGGAATCATAGTTCCAGGAAGAATATTATTTGTAAAAGGACTTTGGCCAAATGTATATTTCTACCGAATTAATATAAAATAATAATTATATTAATAAATATTAAATATATTTCACAAGGAATTTTTATTCTCGAGAGAGAAAGAGGGAGAGAAAATATATCTTCTGTCTCTCTCTTACCTATATCTTACATATGTACATACGTAATGATTTTGCCGATTCACTCCTGTACAAATTTCCAACGTCGAACGCGCATATAGAAGTATAACTTCAATAAAACTATAAATCACAAATCACGCATCGTAAGTGGTTAAAAGGGTGGAACCTTGTACATTTACCGACAAACGACGGGACTGGATGCTCTAACTATACATACCAATAGTTTTTGACTGATCGCAGGGATCGTAAACCAAAAATATTTAGGGTGGACATGGTATTCCGAGTTGCATTGATCCTGTTTTTATATTTTATCTTTTTCGAATCTTTTTCTATTATGAAGACATTAGGACCAGAAGGGGACATGCCACTAAACAATATTTTGGAGAGAAACATCATTTTAAACTTATTTTCAAATCTTGAAATTCAATTTTTACATTTTTCTCGGAAGTAATGTCCACAATCGTTTGGAACTATGTTATTAAATACACAACAAAAGTAAGACAAATGTTTATATAACGTTTTTTGAGGTTTTTGAACATTTTTCAAAAAAATATGAGGCGTATCCCCTTTTGTATACAAAACTTTATTCTAAAAAATACCTAAAATGTAACAATAAAAAATTCAGTTGTCAATATTTTCAATATCTGAAAAGTCGTCCAAATGTACAATGTCCTTTCAATGGTTCATTATCAGTATCTGGTAGAATCTGTTGGCAAGCACCAATTTCTTCATAAAATTTTAGGAAAGCTGGCGGAATAAAACTGTAAGAGCTGGGCAATATTTTTAATTTTTTTTCTGTTTAGTGGAATAGGCCCACTGTATGTAAATTTTAAATCCCTGGAAAGTAAAATTGATTTCCTCAATCCTTTCTTCCCAATATTAACTGCCTTATAGCCTTCATTTACAAGATGTTTGATATTCATTATGTTAGGTTGTTCAAATGAAAACTCGAGGCTTGATATTTTGGAAAAGTTAACATTTTCTTTCTCATCTGTATAGCTTTTTTCATAATCTAGCCTTGTAATTCTTTTAAAAGAAAAAAAAAACAGATTGTTTCAATACAATATTACCTCAAAGCAGTTTTTTCTTTACATTTTCTCACTGCTTCGTAATAATCGTCTGGAGTATACACGTGTTTTAATCGATGACGCTTAACTTTTCAATTGCTGCAAAATCACGGTCCCATGGTAATCTTGTATGTCCTACTACCAAGTATTTTGTACTTAATAGAGGTGAAAATGCCTTCTATAGTAAGCTGTTGGCATAAACAAATTAGAGACCAATTTTTGTTTTGGCCCGCTGCAGTTATCTGTTTACAACATAAGCTTATCAGAAGTGGGTCTATTGGTTTAAAACTGTTTATATAAAATACTGGAAATTTCATCGCTACCTCGTTTGGCAATATTTTTTGGCCACATGTACATGTAGGCCTTCCCACTAATACAGTCATGGATGCCGAGGTTAAAAACTCATGCCTTTTTTTTTAAATGCCTAAACTCCAAATAAATTTTTACTGTCTTTGCAATTTCTTTGTCAGCTTCATTGTTATTTTTATATTCATTGCATCACATACTTTACAGGTATTGCTCTTAGATAACTTAAAGCCTATATTAATGTCGGAGCAGAATATGCGCCTATATTTATCTTGGGTTACTGTCACAAAATTATTTTGGCGGCACCACTCAAGATAATAATCATGATAATAAACTGAAAATTAACAGATCGAAATCTAGGTAGCCTTTTTTTTTGTTTTTTCCTGCTGTAATTACTTGTGTATTTTGGTATTAAATTATTATGCTGTCGTACATTCTCACAGTGTTCTTCTGGTATTTTCTTCTTGTTGTTGTCATGTTTCCTTTTTCACTTGACTTTGGAGTAGAAGCACCTGTTTTATTTTTTTGGTCAACCAGTCTTTAAATGCCATTTTTTTGAAATGCCGTGTATGGCAAGAAACTCTTTCTTAAAAATTTCAACTTCATCTCCATTTATTTTAACTCTATATCTAACTGAAACATTTCTTGATGAATAAATTCGTTTTGTTTTCTTTTGGTAACTTCTCTTCTTTGGAATTACTTTCATAGTTGGGAATAGATAAATATTCTGCTTGTCATAATTACCCAGGTTCCAAAAGGCATTAAATATATAATTTTCCTTGCCCACTAAAAGCTGTCTACACTGTTTTGTGCAACCGCAAGGTGCACCTAATTTTTTTGGTTCTATTCTCTTCCCTTTTGTATTTATAATTCACAACCTAGATGTCTTTTAGTCTTGTGCTTAAATTTTTGATGTCGTTGGGTATTTTTGTGCCTCCATCTAGAAGGCGTCCTTCTTTTCTGAAGTTAGCAAAACACCTCTAGAAGTCTGTGGGGTATAAACATCTTCATTTTCCTGCAATAAAATAGGTATTTTACTAAAAAGGGATAAGCCACAAAAAACCTTTAACACAATCCTAATATTTTTATGGCTTTTGTGGCTTATTTCCCTTCTGTAGCAATATAACGTAATGGTGACACCATGGGACTTTCTACAGCAGCGCATTCTATGAGAAAACAGCTAAAATTTTCTATTTGGTACATTAATATGGTTGTATAGTGTGCGATTTCTACTTTAACTCATTTTTGACGAAATTGTGGCTTGTCCCCTTCTGGTCCCAAGGTTTTCTTATGTATTTTCTATTTCTCTTCGCCGATAAAAACATTACTTTACGTTCTATCGGCTCATAGCTTCACAATGACAAACTTCAACAAAAACAAATATTGTATAACATACCTCTAACAATAACTTAAATATCAAAAGAAATTTTGATAATTATTCTTTCACCGACTTACAATTTTTGTAAAGTTTTTTTCCTAAAAACCCGCAGTAGAGTCTAATTTATGATTAGAGGCTGCGTTTAACTTCCCTAAATTGTAATTACCTTATCAGTCTACCGTCTGTCTAATTAGTGAAGGTGGATGCCGGCGTAGAGGTTGTACAAAGACGAAAACCTTTTTATGCCAACTCACCTTGTTCCCCAAGGTGATGGATGATTGTTAAAGATAAAATTCAAATTAATGATTAGTTAAGTATTCTATGACAGAAATAATACTGAACCTCAAATATGTATTCGATTGTCGAGAAATATTATGGTATTGTAACTTTTTAAAAAAAACATTTAAATATAATTATACCACTGTATATATATATATATATATATATATATATATATATATATATATATATATATTTTACCAGGAAATTTTGCAAATTGTGAAAATGTAATCAATGGCATAATACCAATTGTAACATGCCAGTTTCAATCAAAATTACCTTGGTTTGATTATGAGGTGCTTAAACAAATTCAACAACGTGATAGGGCTTATAAAGATTTTAAAAAATGTATTGACGTCATTGAAAAACAACATAAATGGCAGGTTTTTAAGAGACATAGAAATAAAGTAGTAAATATGTTAAAGCTAAAAAAAGAGCGGTTCTATTTTAACAAAATAGACAGGTATAGAAACAATCCAAAACAAATGTGGACAACTTTAAAAAAATTAATCAATGATAATAGTCGAGAAATGCCAAACACTGTAATCTTTGAAACCACTACTGGCCTAAAACGGTTAACAAACAGCGTAGAAATAGCTAGCAGTTTTAATGAGTATGTTGTTGAAAGCATTGAAAGTATTGTTCAAAGTATTGATAATTCTAAAACATGGTTGTAACGTAAATAGTAATCTACATTTAAATTTTGAAAAATTTGAAGAGCTCTCTATGCAGGATTTGAAAAAAAATTGTTGGCAATTTAGATAACAAATTCTCACTACATGAAACGTTAAATTGCAGAATGGTAAAGGAAGTTTTTGAAACCATCGGGCACGTTATGTTAAATTTAATTAATACATCTCTTACTACAGGTAGAATTCCTGATGTATTAAAAATAAGCACCATCACCCCCATTCAAAAAATACCCAACACTATCAAAGCTGAAGAATTTCGACCAATCAATACTTTACCTCCTAGAGAAAAGAGAAAGAATAGAGAAAATATTAGAAATGATATGAACTAATTGTTTTATTTAATAAAAAAAATGCCGGAAAAGAAAAAAACGATAACAGGAGAAATGAGACAATGTGTAGTTCATTTATTGGAGTATTTTAAAAAATGAAAAAGGAAAACAACGGACCTTTGCTTTCGTTATTATCGTACATGAAGGAGTAGCGGACGCTTTGAAAATCAGTCTTTGCACAGTGACAAGAATAAAGAGTGAATACAAGACAGGGGCAGCTCTTACTATACCAGAAGAGTCACGTAATGTACAAAAAAAAAGACTAATGATGTCAGCGATACTATAAAAGGAGAGATTAGAAATGTACTGTATGGCATGAAAGCAAAAGGAGAGCACGTTACAATTAAAGTTCTAAATACACAACTAAGAAACAAGCATCTCTATGACGGTTCTGATACAAGTTTGTGGCCGTCTTATGAAAAATTGTGGGTTTTCATACAAACTAGAAAATAGTAGACGAGTGCTATGTGAGAAACCATGTGTCTCCAAACGACTGTATTTTTTGAGGCATTATATGAAAAATTTTTTAAGTCCAAGCCCACTTCAGTTCGTTTTTTTTAGATGAAACATGGATATTCCTAAAAGGGGCATATCAACGTACTTGGCAAGATGACTCTGTGAAAAACATCAGAAAAGGACACGAAAATACAGGTAAACGCTTTGTTGTTTTACATGCCGGAAGTAGGCAAGGATTTGTTAAAGATGCTGGATTACTGTTTTCTACGAAATCGAAGAGTGCAGACTATCATGATTCTATGGATAAAGAGTCTTTTTAAAAAGTGGGGTCTCCGAAAAGCTGATACCAATGTTGGAGGAACCATCTCTAATTATTATGGATAATGCCTCATACCATAGCTCTTTAATAGAAAAGTTAGCGAATGCCAGTTGAAAAAAAATCGGACTTACAAGAATGGTTACGAGCGAAAAAAAATAATTTTTGACGACGATTCGGGCAAGACAGAGCTATTGAGTCTTTGTCGCCAGAAATAAACCACAAAATACCAGGTACGTTATAGACGAGCTACCTCCAAGAACATGGGCATCAGGTTTTGAGATTACCTCCATATCACTGTCAATATAATCCGATTGAGTTGGTCTGGGGCATTTCTAAACAATACCATGATCGTCATATTGGAGAACATGGACGTGGAGATGAAACAGTGAAAAAAAGTTTGTGTTAACCATACTGAAAAATTAATTCAGAACGACTGGGTAAAAATGGTCACATATGATGAAAATGAAGTAGGATTATCATCGATTTGGCGGAAGATTCCAATGATGAAGACAGTTCCAGTGAAGACGCTGACTGATTAGCTAATTAATCAAGGTCAGTACGTTTGTAACAGTTCAGAATTCGCTTACAGTGCTTAAAACTTAAAAAATCTGTATCATTTTTTAATTAAAGTGGGTTAAATAATTAACACTTTTTTGGGTATATTTCAAAATCCTTTTAAAATGTACTGTTCGTTATATCCTGTCCTATTGTACTGCAAGCTAGAAAAATACTTCTTCGTAATTTATACGTATATTTTGTTATTAGAAATTTAATGAAAAATAATTCATAATTTTCTTTTATAACTATTATTTCGTTTGACATGCTACATTTTGCTCCGCCACTGGGAGAGGTAAACGAATCGAGCTTAGACAAGGAAAGACAGATGGAACAACTTGTTGCAAGTGTTTTTAACACGCACACGCCAAGAACGATGAAAACGATTATAATAAGTTTTGTTTCTAAAAATGTTTTTGTATAATTTGGGTGGTGCTCCATTGTGGTATTGCTAAATCAATTTTGTCTATCGAGATACGAAGCACTGCGTGCAGATGCCCATCTATATTGTTATTTATTACTTACGGTATTGCCGTCCCACGAAAGTTATTAACATTAACCGATTGCGGTCTTCCATTCCGGTATACCCAATTAAACAAGTTTCGCCATTTTCTGTCTATCGTAAATAGTAACCCTAATAATACACTAATTTACTCCACGTTAATACTACGAAGTGTGTACCTCGAGGGACATCTGTCGGATAATTATTATTCAAAGGCTCTCCTTTAGTCCTTTGATAATTACGTTCGAATTTCGAGACCACACGTATGGTGTTTAATTTGTATGTGAATCTGATTTCGCACACGCTAAATTAAAATCTCCGAAATGGTATCTGCTCCATAATCTACATGCTAAGATTAATTAGAAGAACAACATCCCAATGTCCGACCAAGGAGAAAGTATAAGTTTAAAGTAGTAGTACAAGGTGTTTGACAACACTTTGATGAAACAATATTTTAAAAACATGGTTGCTCTATAATCGCCTGTATTTCACAGTTTTATATATTTTTTAAAAATACCCTGATTTGAGTCATACATAAAAAAGACGAATAATATTTTTGACCAGCTTCTTCCTTTACAAGAGATAGATCGTTATAACCTTATTCGTTTGTACACGTGTATAGTAGAAAATCCTCAATTTAGAAGAGTGATTTCATAGTTTTAATGCCGAATATCCTCAAATTTAAATGTACACAGCGGCCCTCGGAAACTACCCGTTTTCTCAATTGCAATTTGCGTTTCCTCGTAAGAAAATTACAGAAAACTCTGAGATAGCGCGT
>NW_027313813.1:0-19440 GCF_040954645.1 Diabrotica undecimpunctata
CGCGCTATCTCAGAGTTTAAGTTAGATTATTGTTCTAAAAAAATCTCCATTTACAAAAATTAAACATTAAGTTTCACTTGTAAGAAATAATAAACAGGAAGACAGAAAACAACTGTCAAATTAAACAACAATTTAGTGATCAATTATTTTATTTAATGCTGGTAATACCTAATAATGAAACATTAAAACTTTGTGTGTGGTTAATAAAGTGTGTTAGGATGGTTTTCTTTCTGTTTCCATTTTAATTCCAAACGGTAAGAAGACTAATAAGGTAATATTTTAATTTTATAGTTTGTTATGTTAATTATGAGGACTATGTTCTCAATTCTTTTCTTAAAATGAAATCACATATTTTCTGTTGAAATAACATTGTTAAGTTTTAAGATACTTCTCTTTATGTTTGATATATTAAAAAATATATTACAATATATTACAGAGCTCAACTTCGTTATGATTTCAACTTTTTTCATTAGTTTTATTTTATCTTTCGATATCTTAAAAGATTTGGAAGATTTTGTACACCTGGCGGCTGTACGTAACAGTTTTCACGTGATCGTTACTAAGCTATGTCAAAGGTCAGGTATGTAAAGTATTATCCACTTTATAATCACTCACTGGTCTATATTCATAAATACAGTGAAACTTCTCCATAACGGAGTCCAACGGCGGAAAAATAATTGTCCGTCGTGTAGAGTTGTCCGTTGTGTAGAGTTATCGCTTAATCAATTGAAATAAATTATACATTTTCGTACATATTTGCATAACATATACACAAATAAAACAAATAAAGCACTAATGTAAAAAAAGGTTGGTATTACTTATCAATATTTGTTTTGAACATTATTTTTCACAATTTCTGACTCAACATTTAGAATTACATCAGATATTTCTTGACTTACTCTTGCATCACCTTTATACAGTAGACTCCTCTATAACGAGAACTGAAATGCAGGACTAATTACCTCGTTATAAGCCGATCTTGTTATATCAGACAACAATAATAATACTGTGCATACATATGAATATGTAGTTTTCTAAAACATTAACTTCCTGTAGTAAAGCCATTCGGAGCAATATAAATGCTAAATATTGTTTGAATGGCGTTTTTGAAAAAAAGTTGTTTACTTTTATTGTCAATGATATACATTAAAACAAACAAGAGTTGTTTACTTTTATTGTCAATGCTATACGTTAAAACAAAAAATCTGTACTTACATTTTTTTCCACTACATAATGTATAAAGCGTATTTTCAAGGATAACATAAACTATTGCTTGTACAGTTGAAAGAGGCCTGTCATTTTGACTGCTTTAAATTGTCCAGTATCGTTCTATCTATATTTTTCTAAAGATGTGAAACAGTTGTATGCTTCTTCATTTGCGTTTTGTCTTTGGATAAAGTTTCTTACAACGTTTAAAGCACTTTCCACATCTTGTTTATTAGACCTTCTTGTGTAGATTCACCGCGATTGTCTTCTCCCCTTCATCACTTTCGTCACTGACGATAAGGCGCTCCGCCGTCGGATTTATTACTTCCGCGATAACTTCACTATCCGTCGGAAGATCACAAACAATGACGTCATCATCAATGGCAATGAATTCAGCAAACTCGTCATCATTGTTCAGGTGGGTTAGTTGCTGTGCTTCTGTGTTTTTTTGCTAAGTCGTCGTTAAACAGATCTATCTATCCGAGGCTTATTTAAAGGTTTGCGGCCACCGCGCCGTTGCCTAACCCCCAACCCAGAAGAATAAAATTTTGTCAGATTTTATTCCCTTAGCCGATATGGTTCCAGTTTTTAGGCGTCGGAAACCGTCTTTAACCCCCTCTCGTTTGCTACATGACGCACACCATTGTACGCCATGCACTAGTGGTTACGCAACAAAAGCCTTCGGGGACGTGAGTTATAGGGATTTGTTGCAGAAGTTGAGTTCTATTTCTAGAACCACGACTCTTTCGTCGGAAACAGTGGACATTACTCAGAGTTCTAGTACAGTATAAGCTGGCAACCCATACTACCCCCAAGATTCCTTTAGCCACCTTAAATCGCTTAGATAACATTTACATTTAATCCCTAACGTATATTAATTAAAAAAACTTTAATAATTCAAAAACATTAAATTTATTTTTTAAATTGGATAAATAATACTTTGTATTTTGTTGTTTTTGTTTTTAAAAGGTAGGAGGTACGCAACTTTTAATTAATTTTGTAAAATAATAACAAATGAAGTCATGAAATTAATTGTACTCTCGAATAAAATCTAATTACCGGCGAATTTATAGTGGCAGGTAACTAACTACGAATCATTTTTGAGTCAAGGTAAAAACATGAAAAATTAAATATATTTATTTATGAGTACACACGTTGATTTGCACGGTTAGTAATATTTCTCGTGTAAATTAGTGCATGATGCTTCTTTATGTTTACGTTATGGTGCTACCTATAGGAAGTGATATCGTTAAGACTGTTGTTACATCGAGGAAATCAAGCAAAACAAAATCGAGATCACACTCTCAGGTCAGACATTTTTTGAGGTTACATTTAAGACAAATTTATTGTATTGAATGCGTTTCCCATTATTGTGATAATTATTGTAGACGGAAAACGTATAATTGTCGATAAAAAAATAGTAAACATGTTACTTGCTTTATGATTTTTATAGTACTCATGCATTACGTTGTTTATTGAAGTAAATAAATTCACATTTTTTTTTGTTCATCAAAATAAAACGAAAAATTCTAAATTTTGGTATTAGAAGTTTAGTAGAATTCTTCTATTTGAATGGTACAATCCCTCTGTTTGAATGATGACATAAAATCCCATATTTGGCCCTAAACAAACCTATGACATTCATTAGGATATTATTAATTTTTTACATATATTTGAAATATGTAATTTACACAATTCAGTTTACTCTGAGTTTTTAACTCACCCCTTTTCCAATTTCCAAAATATGGCCAATACCTACAATATTAATGCCAAGTAAGTCAACTGTCAAATTGGTATTACCGGCGCAATTGTAAGCATTTTAAGGTTAAGATCATTAATAACTTTTATTTAATTTTTTTTTGAAAACGATTTCCGGATTGGAATCGAAACGTCAAAATAGATATACAATGTAATTCTCATTATAATCAATTGCATTTTAATACCATATAAAATAATCTTTAATTTGTATTTCTTTCTATTTATTTTGCTTAGTATAGTTTTATATAAAGCCATATTTCCTTTGCATATGCATTTGTTCTATTTGTTACCTCAACATAATTTTTTCATCTTTTCCTGTTATTGGTATCTCATTTTTTTCTCTTTTCGGTATTGTCTGTGTTAATGTCCATTTTTATTCTTTGTATTACTGCGGTTAATATAGACATTTAAAATAACAAAATTCCCGGGAAGCCAAATATTGGTGAAGAGCTGGGGTTTACCATTACAAATAAAATTTTAAAAATACCCATCGATCGTATGTGTACTACAAAAGTTATTCGAGGTCAAGAGTCAAAATTTGAGGTTTTTTGATTTTTCTCGAAAACGGTAAGTTTTATCAAAAAAAAACCTTAAAATAAAACTTGTAGATCTTAAAATTCTCTACAAAAATGGTCGTCATGATTTTTTCTAAGAGTCACCATTCCTGAGATATCGCAATCTAAGAGTCACATTATACATGATATGCGCACTTTCCATGCCACCTGTGAGGTAGTGTACTCGGCGCGTTTTTTTTACCGAGGTTTCCCACTCCACTAACTGACATGACAATTTTAGGATAATTTAAAGGAATAATACCCGTCAAGTTCTAGATATTACTTTATTATTGATATTACTTATTGATATTGCTATTGATTATCAGGTTAACTATTGTTTTGATTTCTTTAGATATTTTAATCAGATACATACTCCTGAAGTATACTTCAACAGTCAAGTCGTCTTTGATTCTTTGTTCTTTCTCTTGTTGGATGTTCATAAATTGTTCAAAGTGTGTGTGAGTCATTGGTCTTTTCATTAAAATCACAGGAATCTTGCTCTATTGTACTCAACTGGATATTTGAGCAAGACTGACCTTGGCAATTGGTACACGCTGGGGAACACAGCAACCCAACTTGATTGGACATATTTTCACAGAATTCTAGTCTTCTAGTCTAGTCTAGTCGGTCAGGGTCATCATCTGCAAGTTGGTGCACAATTTTTAATTTGTAAGGATGGGCCCCTGAGTCAAACATGATAAAAAAGATTCTAACAGCGCAACCCGTGGGAATGAGAAGACGGGGTAGACCAAAGCTGAGGTGGGATGGACGGGGTAACAGGTGTGGAATGGTGTAGAAAGCTTGAGAAGGTCGAGGCCCTCTAAGAGCTGTAGCACCAAGATGATTATGAAGGATGAAATTTGTTTTCTACATTCATCAATTATTAAGTCATCTGCTTCTTTGTTGGCTACAGTACGTACCATTCTGCTACGTAAATATTTAAACGTCTCTTTAAACAATCTTAAACTAATATTCAAGGTATAAACGCCTTTGCAAAAACGTAGCAAAAACGACTGAAAAATTTAAAACTTAAACTTTTTTGACAAATAACCAGAGGGGGGCATTAGTATCTTTATTAATCAAATGCGAACTATAATTTTAGTACAATATTAATTTATTCCATTAAATCAGCTTAACCCAAACAAAATTAGTTTGATTGCATAGTATTTCAATAACTTTCAAGCGAAATATCACTTGACCTTAGGTCCGATTTAAAATTATCGGTCACAGTGGGCCTCAGACGTCATATATCCACTATTTTGTATTTTTTTTTGCTGGGTTAGTCACATGTTGTGACTAGTTGAGAAGCCTAGGTCCGTTTATTTTCTCCTCCAAATTCGTCTATTATAAGCATAACAGTTCGAATGATACGGGAAGGGGACTTTTTGCTAGCACAGTATGAACAAAGACAGAATAACTGGATCTGCTTTAAGATAGAGTTCGACTACAAATCAGATGGTAACTTGGGTGGTGAAATAATAGTGGAAACTAACAGTTTAGGTATACTTATATGATCGTATTATAGAGTAAAATGAAAAATATATGGAGACACATGCAGTAGAGTGGGTAAATATAATGGAAAGGGGAGAGATAAAAACTCAGAGTAAACGGAAATTTCCCTTGCAGTAGTGACACATTTTTTAACTAATCAGAATCTGCTTCGTCCCTGTACATTACGTTGAATCTAATGTGTATGCAGTTTTTTACTGATTATGAATGTACACAAATTACGTACTACTATAGAAGTGAAAATACATTATTTAATATTTCCTATCTCAATGTGCTTTATTCCGTACAATAATAAATAAAAAACTGTGTATGTATATCACAACGTTACAACTAAATTTAAAATTATAATCAAGTAGTGTACAAATAAATCGCTTAGTTTCATCTCTTCTTATCTCCTTTTATCTTATCACGAAAGGGTCTTAATGTTTTCACCTGTTTATACTGTTTTTCAATAAATACAAGACTTTAGTTGTGTCCAAAATCGTTCAACCACTATCATACTACACGATAAATGTAGGAGATGATGATGCGTGGAAGAACTTGGAGATCGATGCAAGTATTTTGTAAACACTTATTACGTACGAACGACGCTTCGTTATTAAACATTTTAAAAGCCGGCGTTTTGTAGTTGCTGATATTTTATTTGAGTAAAAGTCAATTTTAAGTATTTTTTAATCTAATTTTTACATATCTATACATTTTGATATTAATGTATAAAAAAATGTATTCAATATATAAGTTGTAGAATATACTATAGCGATGATTCAAACGGGATGAACAGGTCATCTTCAGAGTTTCAATTTGATCATTTGTAGTTGAGTTTGGAAGAGTGTCTTCTAAAATGCCAACCTAGATAGAGTGACGAGGAAGCATTGAAAAATTATCTTGGCAACAAAATTTGACAATCACAGTATTTTAGTATTCTCTATATCTGCAACCCCTCTAAACCTTTAAAATTTTTTCATACAGTTGAGTTTTGTGTACAAACATAGAGGACAATACATTAAAAATAGTAAATAACAATAAATAATTTTTATAAACAAGCATTTAGTTGACAAGTATATTCAATTGAGTTTTTGGTCACAACTAAGAAATCGGACGCATTGCAATTGTAGGATCTGATCGGGTATTCCTCCAATAGATGTTTAACCGTTCTCTTGCAGCACCGCCAGTCGCAATTTGTAGAGTGTATTTTTCCCACCTGAAAAATGCACCTGCCACAGTTTATTCTTATTCGGTTCATGTGGCCCAGATTTGTCCTTTTTGGTCGAAACCCTCTGGTTTTGACATGATATTCCGTGGAGGAAGGCTGCTTTACATGGCATATTCCGGGAGGAAGGTGTTGAGCATTCTCCCATTGTTCTCGCCAACAACGGCCGGTTATCTTGAAGTTTCTTTCAATTAGAATTCTTGCAGGAGTCTTGAGCGTGTTACTTGATCGAAGCCTTCTTATATCTCTGCCGGTGATACCCACGTGGGAGCAGAGCACAGGACCGGCGTTAATTTTTCTATACTCTCTGACAAGACATCTTCTCGTAGGACGTGTGAGAGGGAGGTTGGCGTGGTCTTGATTGTGCCTGATCTAATGCGCAAAGCTGGTTTAGTTGGGCTTCAATACGTTTGGTGTGCGGCTGTTGTGTTCTCGACCTAAGTGTAGTCGCTGAGGAACCCATGTGGTACCGCATACATTTTGTAGAATATTATTTTGTATTCTAAGTATTGCAGTTGTCTTCGTAAGGTGTTCTTTAAAGCTTAGCGTTCTATCGAATGTCACACCTAGGTATTTTGGGTGTTTAATGTGTCTGATAAGTTAGTAGTTAGCCAATCAGATGTTTAAATGAAATCACGATATCCACAAGGAATCTACGTTCCTGTATTTGGCTGTATACCATATATTAAAAGAATTTATTAAAATCCTTTGTAAAAGGTATATATTTTTAAAAACCCAAACGGGCTGTTTTAGACAAAACGTTTTCGGAATCCATTATTCCATCATCAGTGTCCTATAAAATATATAACCACTTAATTAAAAAGAACGTGAGTTAAAATTTGACTAAGGTAATGTAAAGTGTGGTTAATACTTACTAGGTGTACAAAAAAAAAAAAAACTTTTTGTCTTAAGTAGACACATACAGTTATATTGACTACTCTGTTACTTGTTCCGTCCTAACTTGTCAACATTGTCATTTCAATCAGTTGCTTCCATTAAGTCCTCGTAGACACACCGTCTCAGGACTTGCAACTTCAACGTGGAGTCATATGTCGCCATGTTACCTAATCCAACGGTAACTTAGCATCCTAGCAATTTATATAATATAATGTAAAACAAATGTAACTAAATTTTGTTAACGGGTTTTTACCATGTATTTAGTGGCTACATTCATGTACACCTAGTAAGTATTAACCACACTTTACATTAACCTTAGTCAAATTTTAACTCACGTTCTTTTTAATTAAGTGGTTATATATTTTATAGGACACTGATGATGGGAATAATGGATTCCGAAAACGTTTTGTCTAAAACAGCCCGTTTGGGTTTTTAAAATATATACCTTTTACAAAGGATTTTAATGAATCACGATACTTTCGTCTTGGCGGCATTGGGATACAATTTCCAGCGGCGGAATATCTCCTGAGGGTAATCAGGTCATTTGTTAATATTTGATCAGTAGTTTCCAATTCTTTAGGGCTCGTAGCAAGAATGAGTAGAGCTGAGTAGAAGTTTAGTATGGATATTATATGCTGGTAGAGATTGGCCTTTTTCGTCAGTGGTAAGAAAACAAAGATCGGGGTTATACTCCCTGTTCCAAATGCGCATCTAAAAGTGCGTCTATCTATATATTACAGTTTTACTTCTTTCATATTGTTCAATTAGCTCACATCTTAGGTAATTGTGTCCTTTATTTTAAGGAACAGTTATTCGTTTTCCTGGCAATCTCTTTTTCTGTTTCAATCTCTGTTGTATATTCCATCTTTGCATCAACGCGAACAGAATTTTTTTCCATTGGTACTTGAAATTTTTACGGTCCTCACCCGGCATCTTGTATCTAAAGCAAGCAAGCAAGCATCTAAAGTTCCTTTGGCATCATATTTCTTGAGGTTGTATGTTCTCGACATCTTCGATTTTTGATTTTCTTGGGTCATTTCGTCTTCTATGGCTTCGTATTCCTGTGCTAAATGTACAATTCCGCTAAATCTTTAAAGTCTCACCAGCGAATATAAAGGTTATATTCCGGCAGCATATTCCTATATATTCGTTCCGGTTCTTGATTTTCATGCAATGATCTTTCTCGTCAATTAATGTTTGAATATCCGTGATATATGTATTCGCTGGCTCGTTCTGCCTTTGCTTTGTGTTTCTGATTGCTCCTCCAGTTGCAGCAAATGTCCTCTGGGATAGAAAGCGTTCTAAAATCTTCGCTGAAGTCTGTCTACGATTTCCAAGTTTTGTTATTTTTTTTGGTACCATAATGGTCTTCTAACAATTCTGGTAATGCTTTTAGCAGATCTTATTTATCGATATCGTAGGCCAGGCTTAATTCGTCTAGCCTTTCCATAAAGTCTACACTTTTATCAAAGTGTATACTCCACTTCTGTTCTTTGGTTTAATAACTATGCCTGTGACATGTGTCTCTATATCGTTAGGTCTTGTAAATGTCTTCTAACATTCGTCTTGTAAATGTCTCGACATTTCCTTTGGAATCTAAGCCGACCCTTTCGGCTTCGTGCTGTAATTCTTCTTTGGGCAATCAATATATTCACGACTTACCTGTCCGTAACACAGTTACTGAGGTCTGTGTCTGGATGGAAGCGGCATTTTACTTTTGCTTGGGCACCAATTGCGACGGGTTTTGGACTATTAGACATCAGACTCAGTAAAACGCAGTTTAGTTAAAAAAATATATTCAAATAAATAACAAACAAAATAAAATTTACTTCTATACAATACGTAAAATAAAAATACGAATCCTCGTAAATGAAAACCAATGGGCTTCGGTCCGACGTTGATGCCAGTGAACGGAAAATAAATGTTCGCGGCGCTCGTCTGGTAGGACGAAAGACGATCTTCAGTCAATTCCCAAACGTGGCGATCAAGACTCGGCACAGGCAAGGTGTGGATGGAAGCGGTCGATCAATACTCCGATCACAGCTAGAAAGAAGGGTGGGCTCTGATCAGTACTCAGAGAGCGAGATAGAAGTTCTTGCCAGATTAGTACTCCGGATCGTACTTATTTGTCATCATCGTTTTTCACAGCATTTTATACTTTTGCCGGTGTCCATCTCCATTGGACATTGATGGTAGTAATAGGTTGTTGGTGCACACAGAGAGAGGAATAGCTGCTGGTAAGCAATGAAGGTGTTATGTTATAACTTTTCACATTTTTTTTTCACAATTTATATAATTTTGGTCGACATCATTCTTTATAATTTATTGCGCAAAGTGGTTTACGCTTTGTCGTGATACTGACACTTCCAATAAGATCTTCTTCGTTGCTATGATTAACAAATAACACAAAATCCATATTAATCATATTAAAGGCTGAATAAACTTACTGTTGCAGACTTATTTATTACAGAATACAGATATATACAGAATTGTTTTGAAAATACTAGTGTTTTGACAAAATTCCTTCTTCTTCTTCTTGTGCCACTCCTATCGGAGATGGAAATCATCAAGGTATCCTGACCTGTTTACAGCTGACCTAAAGAGTTCGTTAGTGGTACAGCCAAACCACTCTCTCAACCGATGACATTCTTCTACGGCCTGGATTCCGTTTTTCCTTCTTATTTCTTCTTATTTATGTCCTCTCATCAGGTGACCCAAATATTCGAGTTTTCTTTGTTTGATCGTTGACAACATTTCTGGGGTCTTTTCCTATCCTTCGCATTACTTCAAAGTTTCTAACTCTTTCAACCCAACTTATCACGCGCTATCTCAGAGTCCACTCGAAACTTTCAATATTTTTTATATTGTTCTGCGTGAGAGTCCAGGCCTCTACACCGTATAATAGCGTGTTAAATACGTAGCCCCTTAGCATTCTTAATCGGAGAGGGATGCTTTTATATCTCTGTTGCGGAAGAATTTTCTCATCTTTATGAAAGTGGCCCTGGCAATTTCGATATGTCTTTTTATTTCATTGTTTTGGTCTCCAGTTTCGTTTATTGAAGTACCCAAGTATTTGTAACTTAGCAGCACAAAATTTGTAACTTTTGTTGTAAACAAAATTCCTTAGCAGCTTTTAAAAAGAAGTTCTTTAATTGTTCTGCATTATAAATAGTATTTTTTAAAATGCTATTTAATAATATTAAATAAAATCATACAATTTCATATCTTCTAAATAATTTATCACTCTTGGAATATTTTAAATCAGCACGGTTTGAGGTCAGATATTATCCCATGTGTTCTTCATTCTTCCCTGAAAAATAGACAGTCAAGCTGGCTGTGTTTTATCATCAGTGGAATGGAGGAATTGGTGCATATTGGTAGTGGATCTTTTTTAATTACAAATTTGTATGTTGGAGGTGGGCAGGATGCATCGTTAGGGTGAAAGAAAATAGATGGACCAAAAAAATCTTGGAGTGGAGACCGAGACCGGATGGACGAAATCCGGGAAGACCACCCACGAGATGGACTGACGAGATAAAGAGGATATGTACCAACTGGATTGCAACCGCGCAAGATAGATCTGATTGGAAGTATTTCGAGGAGGCCTATGTTTAATAGTGGACGACTGTGGGCTGATGATGATGATGTTAAGGTGTATATCCAATTTTCAAGTGGGTAATAGTTACTTATGCTCTTCTACTAGTAGGGTTGTTTAGAAGGGATCTACTTCTACGCATATTGCACTTAATTTGGTTTCCAATCATTCCCAGCAATGTTGCCATATGCTGTGAAATCTTTCTAGTTATGTAGTTAGTATGATTTGGGTGTATTCGATTTGTCTATATTGGTACAGGTCCCGTCATTTCGGAAGGCATCTAATTTGCTTATTATGATGCAAAACAATAATACCTTCGTAATACGTTTTACCTGAACAAACAAACTATTTTTATTGCACAAAAGAATTATTAAGTTCTAAATATTGATAAGTTTAACAAAATGGATTTTTAAAATAGCAATTAATTGTCAAGCGTATTTTCCAAAATATCAAATACCAATACAATACCAAAATATTAAAGAGTGAGGATAATTATATGCTAATGAACCATCCCAATTACATGTACCTAGAATTTCTACCTGATTTAATTCTTTTTTTGGAAGCCTTTTAGTGATATAATAAAGTCATGTAAACATAAATATTCCTGTCTTTTGGAAAGTCCTAATTTCATATACCTACCCGATTTAAGACGTTTCTTGGAAATATATATTAACGATATAATAAAGACTACCGTCAATATTGCTGTCCTTCTAAAATATATTATGCACATCTAAATTTGTAAATGAAAACTTTAAAGATATAAAATTAACTCTATATACATACTCTTTAAAAATTCATATAACTAATGTAAATGTTTCAAAGAAGAACAACAAAATAGGGGCACAGGACCGACAAACATGGAAGGCAATAGGAGACGCGGCAAATACTCACGAAGAGTTGTAACGCCATTGATAATGATGATGAAGACGTAAATAATAATTCAAAATGATTGGTATGTTGCAGGAATAATTCTTCAAATTTTAAACAGACAACATAAAGAAACAAAAAAAGTACATTGAGAAGTAACTCAAATCGATAGTAGAAAATTAAAAAAAAAATAAGAGCTTTCTACGAAAACAAGAGCCTATGAACTCTTTCTCCACATATGAAAAATGATGACGATCTATTACTAAATGAACTAGCTAGGAGAATAATGATAATTTGGTAAAATTATTTTACAGTAAATGTGGTTATTATTTTACAAAAAATTATGGTAAATAAAAATGAAGTAGTAATGGAAACACACCATGGAATTGTAGATGATCACATAGTAATAGAACTATCTACAGACCAAGAAGTAGTAAACAAAATAACGAAGTAAACCTAATAATAGCTAAAAATAACGACTGTAACGAAAGTGCAGAGAATACGATATTTAGGACACATCGCAGGAATGAAAAAAGAAATATGTCGAAAATGGTATTCTCGACACACCCAATACAAAATAGAAGCGAAGGTAGGCAAAATGGGGTACAAGAGCAGAGTATAAAAGATTGACAAATAAGTAACATTGAGAACTAAAAGTGAAAAGTGTTGGAACATTGAATTTGAATATCAAAAATTAATACTAAATGCATTAAACTCCTTACCTGTTGCTTCAGCAGTCTTATTTTTTACCATTAGCAGAGTGTCCATTTCACTTGTCATATTTTCAAAATAATTATACACATTAAATATTATTTGACGACCCTGCTCTTTAATAACGCTACGTTTTTTTTTTCGTCCATTTTCAGCAAGATTGTTTGAAAAGAAAATTATCTAATATATAACACACCAACTTGTTTTCAACTGCACTGCTGCGCTACTGAGTATTGAAATGATTTACTGCTATTAAGCGTGGCTTAGGTAGAAATTTCAAATTTTGACCTCTGCCAAGTGCGATAATATGCAAATTAGATGCCTTCCGAAATGACGGGAACTTTTATATACATTTATATTGGTCTACTTTCTCATCTCCCTAGATTCCAGTGTGCGAAGGCACCCAAATGAAGACTCTGTAGTTTTTTATTGTTTGTAGAATGGTGTTTTTTATGTATATTTGCTTTAATCCCAGTAAGGCATTTACTGAATCTGTAATGAGGACGCACTTCTTCGTTTTACTTGTTTTAAAGAAAGCTAAGGCCTCCAAATAAACGGAAATAAACAACGTATAAAAATCATCAATCCTAAGCCTATCCACTACGCGGTAGTCGTTTTTTTTGCGTTGGGCCCTTTTATTGTCAAGCAAACTGGATATTGTGTAAATTGAAAAGCAGTCACCTTGTCTCTGGAATGAGCATCAACTCCATTTTGCAAAAACGCTATCTGTCAAGTAAGTAGACGTATAATTTTGGAATTTGGTAATTTACTGCATAAATTAATATAACAGGAGCACAGTTCTCTTAGTTTTTAAAATTTTCTAAATTTCTTGACGAGACGTGAAACACAAAAAGGCACATCAGGTGCAATTGAACGTCAAAGACATGCTCGCTGTTTTTATATCGACTGGAGGAACCTTGTCCTAGGAATTCATTCCACCGGAAGATACCAGATCTATGGCGAAGGGTGGCGAGACAGGGTGCAGCATGACAACCTATCAGCCATCCCGACATTCCCGTCATCCCTCAGCCCATTTCCATAACAAAAATAGCCAATGCGGACTTTTTTGTTTCCCAAACTTCGGAAGGGGTTTCACTCGATTGAAAACTATAAGAAAAATCATTTTTCTTAGCTAACAGTATTCTATAAGAACAGTTTTTAGGATCCTTCCTGCAATAAAAATTACGGTGGGACAACGGTATACATTTCCAACGGGAGTACTTTGAAGTCATATCTACTTTTGGTGCCATCCGCTATGTGGCGTGTAATCATGTTCATGATGGTTATCGAATGCACGGGGAACTCTCTTCCGCTCTTCTGATACTACATATGTATGTGCTACTTTCTTATGTCCCTGAAACATGAATTTTGCTTGCGATTAGATTCCCTTTGACCTTAAATTCTGATGGTTTACTATGTTAAATTATTGAAAATATTTTTGAATGGAGTTTTCCAAGTAGTAGTCGTGAAACTTTTTGATTACACCTCGTATAACCTATCTAAAATCGTTACTTTCATGTTTTACAATTCTTATCTAAGACTATTACAAGTGCATATCAATCATTTCAGAAATTCATTTCATCAAATCAAGAACGCGGTTTTTTTTCGCGATAACTATATATTGATGCGGATAATAATTAATGGTAAATAAAAAAACTTTATGATACTGTCAATAATTCACAAATGCCAAACATTACATAAACACTTTACGTTCTGAAAAACGAGAAATAATTACTTTAATATTTTATACATAAATGGTATGATCTTAAAGTAAGGATGGGCGTGTGAATGATTTTCCTTTCTCGTTAACGCCCCCTCACAGTTAATTTCATTCGTATCCGTCCAAGCATGTGAGTCTCGCTCACGAACACGAGATTGATGCTAGAGTCACGAACCACGTGATACAAAATGCATTAAGTTTAACCCAAAGGCTATAGCTGAATAGGATGGTTAAAACTGTACTCGGCTGAATTTTTATTGGGGTTGACCACTTGAAAGTACATATTTAGAAACCCCTTTAGCCAAATTTGCAGTTCCCCTGGCGGTCGCTGGGGTACACTATCGGAAAAAATGTGTTTTTTTCGAAAAAAAAGTCAGACATCCTAGTCAGCTGGTTCCAGGATTTGATTTGAATCTGTAAGAATTTGAGTTTGTACCACATGGTCGACATTAAATAGGATCCGTACCGGATGGGGTAAATGTGCTGACTTCCTAGCGAAGTGGGATACAATTCAGTCTCCAGATTGTGACTGGCCACTAAAGATAAACACATTAGTTTTTGAATGCTCTCTCCAAGAAGGGCAATCCACAAAACAAGAAGATATGGCAATGAAGTGGGTCTCTTGAATCAACACCTGAAGCAGTTACGGAATATGTAGTCTCAAAATTAGCGTTTAACCCTTAACTGGTCCGGCGGCATCTGTCAGACGATTCAATGTTTTTAAATCTTTCTTATAGTCGTTATATCTAATCCTTTAGCTATTGGAGCTTGACCAGTGGGTGTATTTAAGAGAAGTTTCTCTCAGTTCCTAAAAAGTTGTGGCAACAGTTAAGTAGTTGCTCAGACGACATCAGACTGTTTGAATTACTTTTTTGTGTGTCGCGCTTATGAGAATTATGAGAAAACTCTTTTGAAGTGGTACAATGAGGAATGTGATAGTGACAGTGATGTAGACGATATGTCGGAAGACCATAACATTGAATGTGGAAGACCATAACACGATACATGTTCGGAATTTTCTGGATTTGACGAGCTTGCAGATTTTCATGAATTAGCAGTTAGTGATAGTAACAAAAACTATGTTTATGGTAAAAATCGACACAAGTGATGTCCTTCAGGAGTTATCCCTTCATCTAAATCACGTAAACACAATATTGTAATAAAAGTACCCATTCTAAAAACAAAGGTAAAAATGCTGGGCGAGGCTGTGATACCCTTGTCTGTTTGGAATATGTTGTTTAGTAGTAACATTCTAGAACATATTGAGCAGAATACAAACACAAAATTACGAGCAATGCGTGAGAAATATTCTGCTAATTCTATCCATCATCTTAGAGAAATGGATGTTATTGAGTTAAGAGCATTTTTGGGACATCTTGTTTACACTGCCATTTTCAATTCCAGTCACGAAAATATAGACTGTTTATTTGCAACAGATGGAACCGGAAGAGAAATCTTCAAAGCAGCTATGAGCAAAAAAAATTGCTGTTCTTTTACGATGACTTTTACGTATCCGATTCGACAATCCTGAAGGCAGGGTGGAACGCGACAAAGATGATCCAACTACAGCTATTTCATTTATATTCAATACTTTCATAGAAAATTGTCAAAGTGTATATGGACTTGGTCAATCTGCCACAATTGATGAAATGCTTGTAAGTTTTCGAGTAAATGCCGGTTTAAAATGTACATGCCTAACAAACCGGCTAAATACGGACTCAAAATACAGTGTCTTACGGATGCACGTAATGGTTATTTGTATAATGCTTCTATCTACAGCGGAAAAGACTCAGATGGATTTGGTTTCAATGACGAGTGCAAAAAACTTCTAAAGCCTACACAAGCTGTGTTACGCTTAGCTGAACAGCTTTTTGGTAGCAACCGAAATATCACAGCTTATAATTGGTATTCTTCTATTCAATTGGTGGATATTTTGCGAAAGAAAAATTTGACTTATGTGGGCACATTGAAAAAAAAAAAAGTCTGAAATACCTCCATCTTTTCTGCCCAACAGAAACAGACCTGCATGGTCAACAATTTATTCATTTTAGGAAGAATGTACCTTAATTTCTCATGTAGGAAATATGCGAAAGGTTACAGTACTTATATCTTCAACGCATAATAGACGTTATAGTGATCCATCTACTAACAAACGAGAAATTATTTGTTATAATGAGAATAAGGGAGGTTCAGATTCCTTAGATGAGAAATGCTCCAAAAGCACCTCAAGCCGTCGAACCCGAAGATGGCCCTTAACAGTTTTTTTCCGTGTATTGGACATTTCTATAGCAGATTCAAACATTCCACATCAGTGCTACAAAAACATTCCAGTAATAAAAGAAAAAAAGTGTTTTTGCTTTGGAGTTGGCTATGCAGTTAGTGCAAGATGACATGAAAAGACGAGTGACAATGACCAACATTCCACGTCAATTACGTATTACAATTAGCCAGATACTTGGAGTTCAAGAAGAACAAGAAGGACAATCAGACGAATGTTCTTATTTTAGAAAAACGTAAGATTTGCAGTTTATATGTGCTGTGCTTGCGTTGCAAAAAGCCTGCTTGTTTGGAATGTACAAAACCACTATGTAAAAATTGCATATAAAAATGGTAAAGTTTGACTGATGCTGAAAACAAACATTTTTGATCGATTTTTATTTTACCTAGTTTTTTGTTTGGTGTGTAGTTTGAACATTTATCCTACCAATATATTTTTTTCATGTTGTTTTTTATTTATTTTAAAAAACTATGTACTTTTTCACAAATATTTGTAAGGATTTCAGTTTTATTTAATTTTTTTTTCTTAATCCAAATCTAGTACGTTCATTTTTATATAACTATATCGGGGTATGTTTGTAACATGTATTTTCAATGAAAAAAATATTTTTGTGTGTTTTTTGCTTTCTTGGAAACAGTAGTCTCGCAGACTACGCCGGACCAGTTACGTTACTGCTACAGTATCACACCAGTTAGGGGTTAATAAATATATTTTAATGTTATTATAATATTATGTACTTTCATGTAAAAAAAGTGAAGGTTAAAGGTTAACAATGCATAAGCGACGTTATGAGTGATTGACTGATTTCCAGTGGGAGTTATTATTTATTTTATGTTTTCTATTCTGAATAGCAATTTAGTACTAATTTACAATTTAAAATATTGAACCACAATTGAATTTGAAACTGTAGTCTGGTTTGATAGTATGTATATATATACGTAATTTTAAGTAAACAAAAGTTGTATAAATTACAAACACAGTTGGACAAACATAAATTTTAATTTGAACTGCAGACTAAAATTAAATTTTTTAGTTTATCAGTAGGTATGCGACAAATGTTTTTGTCTATATTTACATTAATTTAATTATTTGTTGATGGGGAATATTTCTGTAATTACACGATTAATACGAGCTTGGTGTCATAAATTCTCGATATTGAATTTCAGTTGAATAATCCTTTCATATCGGTAGGATTATACAAATTCAATTGCGTCATAATTGCACATTTGTGATGATTACACTGTATGCGTGACATCTCGCAACATATTCTGCCCTCATAAGCTAAAAAGCCCTATCCAAAGAAAAAAATTTTACAGGAGACAAGGAAAACCAATTTTTTCTCCAGCATTACAGTTTTGATATTTTTAAATGAATTTAATGTGTAAATGGTTTTGTTTCAATGTTAAAATTATAGTTTTAACGTTAACATAAGAATATTTAAATTTTTTAGGAGAAAAATGGATTTAGGGCTTTTTATTTTACAGTTGGATGCTGACATATCAGATTCTAAGAAGCCCTAATTCCCTCGTATAGGCAGTTAAAGCTTTTTAATTTAAAAATTAACTAATTTTATACATACTGAACATAAAAGGTTTATTGAAAATACAACTTGTGTTTTTAAGAACTGTGTAATACCTAAAAATGAATAGACATATAAAAATTTGAAGTTATGAAATAATTGAAAACTAAGTAACATAAGGGAAAAATTGGTTTTATGACTCATTCAGCGTCAGTCAGTGTTTAATAAATCTGGCTCCTCTGACTCTTTAATGGTTAACCAAAATCCACGGCGATTAGATGGCATAAGAGGGCACAATTGTTCAACTATTTCTTTTTTTTACCTTTATTAAATCCTCTTACTCCTTTAGTTTTCTCAGGCATTGGAAAGTTCTTGATATATTTAGCTTGTAAGAAATTTAGCACTTTGGTATTAGATTCTTGGTAATCAGTGGAATATAGTAGATTTGTATTTCCTCGCTTAGCTATTATTTTTACAATGTCTGTAAGATACGGAACGCTATCGTTGTCAGGATGCTAAGTTTTGGCTTGGAAGTGTAGTCTTTCCAAGCGAAAAGATCCTCACCACTAAGCTCCTTTCTTTTCACTTTCCCTAAGTTTGCTTCCTGAACACTCTTAACAACATCTTGGAAATCGTACACTTTTCCACTATCCTTCATAGCTAATTCTACCTGATGATCAAAGGAGTCAGCAGCCATAAAAGTGTGATCTGGTTCGAAATAAAAAATATCAATGGCGTCGACAGAAATCTCCGGGCAATAATTAACAATATACACCCAAAAGGTAAAGAAAGTCCAGTTCTTATTTTGTGCCGAGCAATTGTCCAGCCAAATACAAATATGTTTTACATCTCTGAAATGATAAAAAAACTAGTAAAGGGCCACTTATTGCCTCATGCCACAATACCGCGAGAGGTTTGGTCTTACGTTTAGTACCAATAGGTACAAAACTTTCATTAAATACTACCATTCTTGTAGTAAACACGACTTCTTTAAATGAATCCATGCGTGGCAACATGATGACTTTTTGAAGATCAGTACAAAAGAACATGGTGTCATTGGAAGACTGTAGTTTTGTATGCTCTTTATATAACTTAAAGGCCGATGTCGAGCACAGTTTTATTAATTAAATCTTGTTCAAGTACTTTCGCTCTTCCTAGAGCACCTTCAGGGGCATTTCGTCAATTTTGGGCTATCCAACAATCGCAGAATGTCATAAACATAAAAATTAAACATAAAATTGTACATAACACTACACTAAACAAGGACAGTTTAAAATTATTTAAAAAATAGTCGAAGCTACATTCTGGTCGGCAACAGGAGAGAGAATGAATGGATTCTGAATGAATGAATAGACCCATCCAAAAAACGCATTATCATATACCAGAGATGCTTTATTTTTGTTATAAATAAATAAATTTATTTATACTCCAGTCGTAAGAGATGAAAATGACACTGAATCTCTAAAAATCATGCGAAAAAGCTGAATTTTTCTGAGAATGTTAATTTTGGGACCAAAAAAAATGTGCAAAAAAGTTTACTATTCCTACCCCCGGCTTCCCCCTAAAACCACCTTTGCTCCTAGGGAAAAAACGGAAAAAACTCTGAGATAGCGCGT
>NW_027313814.1:0-19438 GCF_040954645.1 Diabrotica undecimpunctata
TTTTATGTTCAGACTTCACTCTTCTGGTTGTATTTTGAACAGAGGTTACTACAAAAATAATTCATCATCATCATCCAGCCCCGTTTTCACATCCATTGTTGGATATAGGCCTCCTCCAAACGTCTCCAGTTCTCTCTATCTCTAGCTGCTGCAATCCAGTTTGTTTCTATTCTCCTTAGGTCGTCGGTCCATCGGGTGGGTGGTCTGCCTCGACTTCGCTTGTCGGCTCTTGGTCTCCACTCCAATAATCTCTTCGTCCATCTTCCGTCTTCCATTCTAGCAACATGTCCAGCCCACCTCCACTTTTGTTTATTGATTCGCAGTATAATATCGTCAACGCCAGTTCGTCGGCGTATCTCCTCATTTCTCACGCGATCTTTCAAGGTCAGACCCAGCATTGATCTCTCCATTCGCCTTTGTGTTACCCTCAGTTTTTCGGCAGTAGCTTTCGTTAAAGTTAGGGTCTCTGCTCCGTAGGTCAAGACTGGTAGGATGCATTGGTTAAATGCCTTCCTTTTCAGGTGAATTGGAGTATTTGTTTTAAAAATGTCTCTCATCCTTCCATATGCCGCCCATCCCAACGTGATTCGTCTATTTAGCTCGCAGGTTTGGTTGTCTCTGGTTATTCTGATTTCATGACCCAAGTATGTGTATTTATCGATTAATTCTACCTTGTTGTTATTGATCTGTATCTCTTCGCTGGGAACCATATTGGTCATCATTTTGGTTTTCTCGAAATTTATCTCCAGCCCAGTTTCTTGTTATAATTAAAATAATTACTTGCGACTATTCCAGGAGCATTGTCATTCCATTTGACACCAATAACATTACCATCTGATTTGTAATCATAGGTTCTAGGTCCCTCGATCTTGTTTTTGATGGTTGATGATGAAACTAAAGGATATTTGTTGATCCTATTTTCTCGAAGTTTACCACGAGCCCGTATACCGTTCTATGATAAAGATTTCAGAAGGGAATAGATGGTGAAAAAATTATCAAAATATACAACATGGCTGTTTAATTTCTTTTAGAAATAAATAGGAAAAGTCTTGAAGAAGATGCAAAACGTTGTAAGTGCCACTTTTTCACAAATGCGGATTATAAGCTAAATAGGTAGTTTGTGCCATGCTTTACTTGCAAATTAAAATTATATTCAGCAGCGATACAAGGAATTAAATATCAAAACGTAGTAAGTACCAACGAACAGTTGCTTATTTAACATAACCTAGCAAAGCTTTTGGAGCAGTGTTTAGGTGTACTGTTTTCGAAAAAAAAAATGGATATTCCTGCAGATATACGTGCCAAAAAAAATTACTGGAAATGTAAGAGAAGATGTAAAACGCAATAAAAACTTGCAAAGAAGTAAAGTAAAAAGTTTTAATTTTTGTTTTTTGAGAGCGTTATAAAGCTCAGTTGCCTGAAGGGAATTGATATATTTTATTAAAATATTCTTTTAGGCAAAGTGCAGGTGTCAGTACTCTTGTAAGCTAATTACTGTTTTTATAAGAAAAAGAGTGTTTGAGCAGTCTTGAAAACTGGCAGATTATAATGAGCAGCAGAACTTTTTACGTTCCGTTATTCGACATACTTTAATCAAACGTAGAAGACAAGGAAATTACGATGATCCCAACCAGAGCAGACAACAACACTCATTTAAATATTTCCTACCACTTCAAGGAGAATCTGAAGTTCAGGTATATAAAAGTACTTTGTGTTTAACTTTGGATATTACACAAAGAAGAATGGAGATACTTAAGTAGCGATTACCCTCCTCCGGCATATCTGTTCAAGACAGACGAGGTGGTAAACGTCCTGTGAGAAACAAAACCCTATGAAAACAAAATATTATTGAGTTTGTTGCGTCGATTCCTAGCAGAGAAAGCCATTATACCCGAGAAAAAGTTAGAAACCGAAGATACCTGTCTGAAGATTTGAATGTTTGTAAGCTATATAATGCCTTTCTTGAAAAACATCGGCTTGATACAACAAAGCCCCCAGTATGAAGAGAGTCCTACTTGTAACTACCTAGTATAAAATTTATATATAGCTACTAGTAAGACTTTTAAAAATCTTTTAAAAAAATTATAAATATACGTTTATTGTGGTGGCTGAAAGAAAATAACCAACTGATTAATGAACATTTTGGATTTCGTCCTTTAAGATCGACTACCGACAATTTAGTAGATACATAGTCACATATTAATAACGCATTCTACAACAACCAAAAATGTATTGCAATTTATTTTGATTTACACAAAGCATTTGATATGGCCTGGCATCACAAGATAATTTCAACACTGGAATCATGGGACTATCAAGGAAATATACTTGCTTTTATTAAAAATTTTCTCCTAAATAGAAATTTCAAGGTAAAAGTAAACGGTCTTCTATCTAATGTGAGATATAAAAAAAAATGGTAGCTTATAGCTATTAATGATATACTCACGCGCTATCTCAGAGTCCCATTTAAGCGAGATTGTACGCGGATGATCTTATAATATTCTTAAATGGAAACAATATATAGAGTATGGCCAAATTACTACAAGATCAACTCGATAAATTTATAGCATGGTCTAAAAGGAGTGGTTTTCAATTTGCTTCATCTAAAACTCGCTGCATCATATTCTTAAAGAGACCAAAACAGACAAAAGAAATACCTACTTTAAAACTTGGGGGTCAGACACTTGAATATGTAAATACAATTAAATATCTAGTTTTAATATTTGATCAAACTCTAACCTGGAAGGACCAAATCAAATATATATCAGCTATATGTCAAAAAAGACTAAACCTCCCAAAATGTCTTACGCGCTATCTCAGAGTAGGGGACGGTAGAACTCTACTTATATTATTTAAAAATCTGATTCGCTCCAAGATCGATTATGGATGCCACGCTTACTCGTCTGCTTCATCAAGAACTAAGTTTTAGACACCATTCAAAATAACGCTCTTAGAATAATAAGCGGTGCATTTAGAACAACCCCTTTCTTAAGTATTCAAGCTGAACTCGGTGAACTACCATTAGATTTAAAAACGAAGCGGTACTCTTTACAATATCACCAAACCATTTGCTGCTCGAATATCCAGCACGCAAAAACCCACATTCCGTTTTACGAAAGATGCAGACGAATCATAAATGAATTAAACCTTAAAGTCCCCGAAATCTATCCTAGCAAGATACCAACTTCTCCTCCTTGGCTAATATCTTCTTCTCACATAAATTTGGATCTATTATCAGAAAATAAAAAAGAAAGCAATCGTCATCTAATTAATTCTAAATATCAAACCTTAATTTTTCAATTTTCTTCCTTCAAACAGTTATTCACAGATGGATCTAGAACAGAACGTTGTGTAGCATCTGCCTTTGTAACAAAGGATGAAATAAAGAAATATAAACTAGCAAAGACCAATACTATTTTAACAGGAGAACTCTTTGCAATATATAAAGCCATATGTCACGTTACAAAATATCCTGAAACTAACTTCTTAATAATTACTGACTCAGTAAGTTCTCTAGAAATCATATCAAAAATCTATTCATCCCATCCTGTGGCCAAACTCATTAGACAAGAATTGCACAAACTAAATCACACAAACATTGCTTTCCTGTGGGTGCCATTCCATATTGGAATGACGGGAAACGATCTGGCGGATAAATATCTTGCGAGATCCCGCTAACAGTAAAACACCTTCTAGTGGAGTGCCCGTTACACAGTGCGGAAAGATGTAAATTCGGAATTCCGGAGAATTTGAGAGAACTATTCTTAAAGTGCGGTGTCAAAGTGATTATCCAATATCTAAAAGCAATAAACTATTTATACAAAATTTAATTGTTACACTATTATTGTTAATTGTTGTTAACAAGGGAAGGCCCGTCAGATGAAGTAAAAATGGAGGTAGGTGTCAGACAGGGAGACTCCCTGTCAACAACATTATTTAACATTGCCATAGAGGGGGAAGTAAGAGCAGCCAAAATTATGGGAACGATTATCGAGAATCTTCAGCCCAACTGATAGCGTATGCAGACGATATTGCACTGGTTACTAGAGATTTAAAAACCATGCAGAACATAATATTAATACTAGATAAAGCAGCAAAGAAGAGAGGGCTAGTAATAAACCAAAGCAAAACGAAATACCTCAAGTGTTCAAGAGAGAATACGAACATAGAGAAAGAAATTAAGCTTGGTGCATATACATTTGAAAGAGTACACCGTTTCAAATACCTGGGAGTGATGGAGAATGACAGAAATGATAGAACGGATGAAATAAATGAACGCATCCTACTGGGTAATAAAACCTACTGGAACTACCAAAAATTCCTGAAAGAAAGCACATTAGTAAGAAAACCAAATTAAAAATTTACAAGACTGCAATCAGGCCAGTGATCACCTATGGTGCAGAGACGATGTGCCTAACACAAATAGATGAAATGAGGTTGGAAATCTTAGAGAGAAAGATAATTCGACGAACAATGGGACCGGTGAGGATAAGTGTAGGCGAATTTAGAAGATTAACCAATGAAGAAATTAAAGAAGTCATCGAGGGTGAAGACATAATCAAGTTCGTGAAGACGCAAAGGCTCAGGTGGCTGGGACACACAGAAAGAGCTAACCCAGACTCTACGCTAAAGCGAATAACTGGATGGAGACAAACAACAAAGAGACCAAAGGAGAGACCCAAAACAAGATGAAGAGATCAAGTCTTAGGAGGCATAAAGAAGCTGAGAATCTACAATTGGAAGGAGCGCTGTAAGGACCGGAAAGAATGAAGGAAAATTTTAGACAGGGCCAAGTCACACACGCAGCTATAATAATTAAAAAGACAACAGCGGACTGATTCTCCGCAATAAATGAATCAGAGAGCCCAAAAGGGCGGCAAACACTCCGCCAGGAGTGAATAAGCCATAATGATGATGATTATTGTTAATACTTTTTCTTTTTTCGCTAATAGCCTCACAGGTTGATGCAAGTTTGTAAATTAAAAAAAAAACAATTCAAGTTTTGATCTAAACACCAACAAAAAACAAAAAAATCTGAGTGTCCGAGTAATTTTGCACCACAGTGTAGATTTATAATACACGATTTATTGAACAAATGTATTAATATCATTAAAAATAATGTAAATAAACTGTTATTTGAATAAAAATTTCGTAAGAAAAACAGTATTGATTAGTTTTAAGAACAATTTTAACAGTTTTACAACATATTAATTTTTTGCTTCATTTTTAATGATGGTATTAAAACCACAATTATTATTCCTTTAAAATACGATTAAAAGCAATGTATTATTAAATTATTAAAGCTCTTCTTTATAATACAAATTATCGCAAAGAGGTCAAAGCAAAAACGGAACAGGTATTCACTGATGAAAAAAGTAAATGGAATTTTACGAAAGAAACTTTTTTCCTGTTTCATATGAAAGAAGCCTGCTGATGACGGTAATGGTTATGATGATATAATGCTGGCGATCGTAAAATCCACTCGTGGTGTACAAAATCAGCGGGACGGATATTTTCGAGGCGTTTATATAAAATCAACCCCTATATTTTAGCCCTTCATTCTTTGTGGTTGTTTTTAAAATGTAATTACAATCGTTTTGGTGCCCAGCGACGCGCTATCTCAGAGTTTCTCTTTTTAGTATCGGAAATTTTTAATATTTTTTAAGAAGTTTGTTAAAAGCGTTATAATTAATAATTATAAAGCGTCTTGGCAATGTATTTTTTTAAAAACATTTTTATTTTAGTATAACCATTGATTTAATAAATACAATCTTAGGATAGGTTCTTCGAATTTTGAAAGTCTTACAGTTAAGAGTATGGAATTGGTAGATGCGCCTAATAGAAGGACACAACAAACTACTTTTATTTAAAAGAGGAAGTGAAAAGGACTACGAAGAAAAGAACTAGGTGAAGGATATAAATTGTAGTACGTCAAAAAAGGTAGCACCAGAAATGGAGTTGGTATGATCACTGATTAAAAAATTAACGGGAACATAAAAAGATAATAAAAAAAGTGTTAATTGTTCACACATCCATTTATTTATTTATTTGTTTATTACCGAGATAACCCCAATAGCAATAAAAATACAATAATACAGAAATAATTAATTTATGAAAGTACAAGAGACCTCTTAAGTTGATTCAAACTGGTGGTAAATAGGACCACATCTGAGTTATTTAACAATCTCATATATCTGTGTAACGTAGTGTTACTACCATATGATTATCATGGAACATTAAATCTGATTACATTCAACAGGCAAGGGCAATCAATATGACTATTTATAATTTTAACAATAAAAGATAAATGGAGAAATAAATGGAGAAAATACATACAAGATTACCAGCAAATAAATGAACGAATAATGGAAATTAGGATGAACATATTTGGACAACCAACAATATTTGTTTGAGTATATGCAATAAATGACAATGCGACCATAAGGGAAAAGGAAGATTTTTTCAACGCACTGAAAGATGTATTAGACAGGACAAAGGAAAAAGAAGATATTCTACTAATTGGAGATTTTAACAGCCACATAGGAAAGGATGATGAAGATATAGTGGGACGATTCGGAGAAGACGAAATTAGAAACGGCAATGGAAGTCGGCTAATCGAAATATGTCGAGAATACGATTTAGCCATAACCAACACAAGATTCCAGCTTAAAAACATACATAGATACATATGGGAAGAACCTAGTAGAAACCAAAGATCAATTATTGATTTAATAATAGTAAGAAAAAGCCAGCAAAACAATAATTCAAGATGTAAGAGTATACAGACAAGCAGAATGTGCAAGTAACCACCGATTAGAGCTAGGAAAATTCATATACACGGGAAGACGACAAAAAGACAATATCCAGAAAGATGAGGAGATGCAAAAAATCGCAAATACGAGGTATAAAGTAGAACTTCTACAACAATTTAGTACTCGAACACTATATCAGAATAGGCTACAGAATATGTTACAGATGAACGAAGAATGGACCCCAACAGAAATGTATCAACACCTAAAGGAAAAAATAAACAAAGCGGCAAACGAAGTGCTGGGTATTGAACAACATAAGAATACATATTTGGAGAAATACAGCGACGACTTAGAAGAGATGAATAAAAGAAAAAAAAGTGCATTTCATTAATGGCTAAACGACAGAACCCCAGGAACACGGGGAGAATATGTTACCCTCAGAAAACAAGTTAAACAAAGAATAAAGCTCGAGAAAAACGAATACTGGGAGAGAATGTGCAGAGACATAGACAACACGATAGGGTATAATAGATCAACGGAAGCATGGAAAAAAATAAAAAACATCAGAAGTAATAAACGAAGTAAAAATACCATACAGATAATTACATCAAAAGAGTGGACAAAGCATTACACAAATTATTGCAGGAGAATAGGCCGGAGTATATCTCATACGACCCTGTGACAATAATAACTGAGGAAGCAGAAATCACAGAGGAAGATATAAATAAAGCACTAAAGAAATCCAAAAACAATAAAGCACCAAGACCAGGGAACATAAAAATGAAACTGCTGAAATATGGAGGCGCAAGGATAGTATCCTTTATACGAATGTTGTTCAATAAAATCGAAGCAGGAGAGAAGATTCCCGATGAGTGGAATTTATCATACATGTCCTCCATTTTCAAAAAAGGTGACAAAAGGTCACCAAATAACTACAGAGGGATCAGTGTAATGCCTTCAATAGCAAGAATCTTTTCATCAGTTATAAAAGAAAAACTAGAACAACACATGGACCATTATAGCGAAGAACAAGCCGGATTCTGAAAAGCCAGATCATGTTTAGATAATATATTCATTATGAGACAGGTGATTGAAAAGAACAAAGAAAAAAACATTGAAACCTTTATCGACTTAGAGAAAGCATATGATAGCGTGCCCAGGAAACAACTATTAGAGAATGGTTTAACTGTAGTTCACTACAACTTTTCAAAGCAGCAGCCAACAAAGTGACCATAGCCGTTTATGATATCCAACCTCCGATAGGAGATGGAACTTTAAGAAGAAGAACTGTTTATACACAATTCAATTCAGTTTAAATTTTGCAATATTTCAGTAACAAATTAACAACATTAACTTTACAAATGCTCATGGTCTAGGATTCTCAATATTTTTTTAGTCAAATTGTGTCACTTTTATATAATTTACCAGTTTTTACCATGAATATAATCTAATGATATAGTGCTATCAGCTCTGAACAATTGATTAAAATCAATTGGCTCTTATCTAAATGACGTCGAAAAATTTCGCAGAACCACTATTAATAAAATATTTTAATGAGTAGCTTAAAAGACTAAAAACGAAAAAGAAAAGTTTTCATTATCCGAAATTCCAAAACAACCCTTTATCCGCAACAATAATTCTTACCCAAAACAAATAATATTAGCTTTATTATAATGAAAAGCAACTCAGTAATCTTCTCTACCAAAACTATTTTCTTTAAAAACATAGCAAAGTATTTTTCTTTAATTAAATTGGATAAAACTGTTGGTTTGGCTGAGTACACGTTTATGTTTTACTTAAAAAAACTTTGTTTCCTGGATTTTGTTTCTATTATTTTTAGTTTCACTGCTTTTTGTATGAGAAGCTTTGATAACAAAAGCATTTTTTAATTATTAGCCTTTGAAATGAATGCAAAAGGGTTTTTAATTAATGTAATATATGTTTTTTCTGTTATGTAAAAAAAAACTAAGTGAAATAAAATTTTGTATGGAAGCTTTTAAAACAAAGAATTTGTTATTTTGTGTCACAATACTACTATATACAAGCACGAAATATAAATATCTATATACGAATGAAACTGATGTAATTTCAAGCAAAGATTTGTTGAAAAAAAATATATAAAAAATCGTTTAATAAATTAAAACATCACAAAATACCTAAAAATATAATAGAATATAAGAAATTACGGGCTCAATCTAGATATATAACTAAAAAGAACAGAAAAAATCTTGGCAAGAATTTGTGTCTTCTATTAATACCAATATATTGATATACTCCATTGGCTTAGCTCGGGCATATTTTGACAGATTCATTGTCGGAAACCTACAACACAACAGTTTCTACTCTTCAGTATTAATAACTCAAGTATATTACTATTGCAGACTGCTTTCTTTGAAAAAAGAAGAATTATTCTAAATAGTGGAAGTGTATACTAAACCCATAACATTTTGGGTAGTATATATTTAAAAAATATATTTTAGTTGTTATAATTTAACATAACTATTTATTATATATGGTACAAACAAATAAATATTGATTGTCGGTAATTTGTAAAGTTCTATTTTATATACTACATGTTTAGTTTGTTTACTATTAATATTGGCCATAAGTACGTGTGCTTGGTTGTATAGTAATTTCCAGCCACTTCGAGCCTGTCAAAAAGTAACTAACTTCGCAAAAAAAATTATTACTAAATTCACTAGACAGTTCGGACTGGAGATAGCGAACCGAGTATATAAGGTTGAATGCTCGAATACATGAACTTTGATTAAATGAAAGGCAGATATCGAGCTCTCGGGAGAGCCTGGAACTCCTAGAGAGCGCGTCCCCGGGTGGCGGATAGGGGAAAGCCCTCACCAGCATCAGCTGGCGGGTAGGTGGGAAATAAAATACCATCCGCGGACCAACAGGTAGGACAGACGATATTCTTAAGCTGCAGTGAAAGCAAACCGTCTAGGAGAAGGAAAGCTCCAAAATCAAACCCTGGTCCTCCAAGTTGGGGGTTGGGGCATCGGGTTAACCACTCGATACTCGTCAAAAATGGTAAAGGTTAAAAACTCCAAAATCCAGCCTCGGAACCGGACTGATATACGACGACGAAAAATGCTACGGAACAGGAAAATGATTTTTGCGACATGGAACGTCCAAGGGATCTCAAAGAAAACTCCAGAAATCTTAGAAGAACTAAACAAAATGAAGATAGACATAGCTATTATTACGGAAACGAAACGGAAAGGACAAGGATCAGAAAACCTAGGTAAATACGATCATTTCTACACCGGAGTCACAAAAGAACGTAGAGCTCAACAAGGAGTCTCCATTATGATACACCGTCGCTTTAGAAAATACATCACATCATGGGAAGGTATCAACGAAAGAATGATAAAAATGAATATATGTATAAAAGGATACAGACTGACCATTCTGGGCATATATGCAATCAATGACGATGCGATTGTAAATGTGAAAGATAACTTTTTTGAACAACTGAATGAAGAAATCACAAAGGTGGGTAACACAAGAGAAATAATAATCTTGGGAGACCTCAACAGCAGAGTCGGAAAAAAGAACAACGATAAAGTAGTAGGTAGATATGGAGAAGATAATACAAACAATAACGGAGAAAGGTTAATAGATATATGTGATCAGAATGGACTCAGAATCATGAATGGATATTTCCAACATAGAAACATTCATAAATATACGTGGACTCAGGAAACCCGAAACTTAAAATCAGTTATAGACTATGTCATCCTTAAACAAAAAAGTCGACTGAAAACAAAAGACGTAAGAGCATGTAGAGGACCCACTTGCGGCAGTGACAACTACCTCCTACGTTCAGATATTTCATTCCCACATAAAAGAGAACAGAAAACGCCGCAAGATAACCATACAAAGGAGCAAGTACAAGAAGTAGGTACGATACAATTTGAATAGTTTACACCAAGAAAGTGTTAGAAAACTATATAAACGTAGACTGGAACAAAAACTAATTGAAACGGAAGATAATACCAGGAATGTTAATCAGTTATACAAAACCATCAAAGAATGTATACACGCCGCTGCCCTAGAAGCACTAGGGCGATATGAAAAGATCGGACAACAAAAACCATATTGGTGGGATTAAGATATTTCGCAGGAAATAACACAGAAAAGAAAATTATATCAAAAATATCTGAACACAAAAAATGTGGAAGACAGAATCGAATACAAAAGAATGCAAGCGATGGTCAGAAGAAAAATTTGCCAAAAGAAAAATGAATCCTGGGAAAAAAAATGCACCATGATAAATACATACATTGGTGGAAGCCAAAGTTCAGAAAGCTGGAAACTGTTAAAAAATTTAAGAAACAACAAAAAAAGAGATATTATCCAGTCCATATCACCGCAAACTTGGGAAGAATACTTTAAAGATTTACTAACAGAGACAAGAGAGCCCTTCAAACAGATAGAGAACTATGGTTTACAAGGCGTCAGGCTGATAGGGTCACCAATCAGAATAAATGAGAGAGAAGTCGAAACCGTATGCAGACATCTAAAGAATGGCAAATCACCTGACCCCGGAAATGTAGCTCCGGAACTCATTAAACATGGACCCAAAATACTAATTCAACGACTACGACAACTTTTCCAGGAATGCATAAATAAACATGAAATACCTGAGGAATGGAAAGAATCGCATATGAGCACCATCCATAAAAAGGGAGATAAATCGAAACCTGAAAACTATAGAGGAATTGCAGTTACTAGTAGTATTAGCAGAATATATGGGAAAATAATAAAAAATCGAATAGAAGAAGAATACCAAGATATGGAAGCCGAAGAACAGGCTGGTTTTCGTGCAGGTCGATCTACAATAGACCATGTCTTCTCTATTACTCAGATAATTGAAAAGAAAGTTGCTCGTGGCCAAGAAGTCCATCTGACGTTCGTAGACCTTAGGAAAGCATATGATAGTATCCCGCTTGATAAATTATGGGAGGCACTGGGGAAAACAAATATAAATATAGAATTGATTGAAGCAGTAAAAACGTTGTACTACCAACAAACAACAAGAATTAAAACAGGAAATCTGATAACACCGGGATTCAAAGTGACTAAAGGACTAAGACAAGGATGCTGTATATCCCCAACATTATTCAAAATATACCTCGAAGCAGCACTCAACAAATGGAAGAAAAAATGTACGAATATGGGCATACCACTAATAGACTTAACTTTGTACACTCTGTGCTTTGCAGATGACCAGGTCATCATCGCACAGGACTCTGAAGACCTTAGTTACATGATGCGAAAACTATTAGAAGAGTTTACAGAGTGGGGTTTGGAAGTGAATATGGAAAAAACTGAGTACATGAGTATCGGAGGAGATCAACATAACCTTCTCGTAGAGGAAAATCAAGAGATCAAAATATGTGATAACTACAAATACCTAGGAGTAAAAATCACTCAAGACGGAAAATTAGATGCAGCCATTAAGGAACGAAATACACAGGGAAGGAAAGGCATAGCCTTACTAAACAGCGTACTGTGGGATAAAAACATCTCTAAAGACAACAAAAGAAGAATATACAACACCATAATAAAAAGTATCACAACATATGGATGCGAAGTGTGGCCCCTAAAAGACAGATCAGAGAAAATGCTTAGAGCAACAGAAATGGACTTCTGGCGCCGCTCGGCGGAAATCTCCAGATGCGACAGAATAACAAACGAGAGAGTCCGAGAAATCATGGGGGTTACACATAATATTGTTGATGACATCAAAACGACACAACTCAGATGGTACGGACACGTAGAATGCCGGAGAATAGAATACCAAGACAAATTCTTGAATGGCAACCAAGAGGTAGGCGAAGACCAGGAAGGCCTAGAAGAAGTTGGAAAGAAGGAGTTGATAAAGAAATCAGAGAAAGAGAACTGGAAGACGATCTATGGAACGATAGAATGAGATGGAGATTGGAAATCGGAAGACGTCGAAGAACGTTGTAAACCGAAATTATATATATATATATATATATATATATATATATATATATATATATATATATATATATATATATATATAGATATCGAGCACAGTTTATTAATTAAATCTTGCCCAAGTACTTTCGCTTCGCATTGACCAAATGCCCCTGAAGATGCTCTAGGAAGCGAAAGTACTTGGGCAAGATTTAATTAATAAAACTGTGCTCGATATCTGCCTTTCATTTGATCAAAGTTAATACCAATATGCCTATAAGCATCGTATGGCAAAATGTTAGAAAAATATCTGGAAGCAATACACATAAAAGGATTTCATTCCTATACAAAAATAAACAGACAGTAACAACTACTAATGACATAGCAGAACTACTGGCAAAATTATTTGAAATGAACTCGATTAATAACAACCTTTCTAAAGAGTTTATCAATACTAAGATGATTTCGGAAAATCAATTAGATTTTGATTGTATTGAAGATAATTATCTTAATAAAACATTTACCATGGAAGAGCTTAATCACTCTATCTTCTTAGTCGTTGACCTGATGCAGGTATCGTGATATCATGAAGCTATTAGCTAAATTTCCCAATGTTCCTCCACGTTTTTCTATCTTCTGCCATTCTAGCACATTCTGATAATGGAGCGCGAATGGTAGCAACAATATGGTCCGTGTATCGTGTGGGAGATCTACCTCTATTTCTTTTGCCTTCTACTTTTCCCTGGATGGTAAGTTTTTCAAGACCATTTCTTTGAAACACATGTCCAAAATAGCTTATTATTTGTTCTGATATTTGTGTTTTTAGTCTTTTCTTTATGTTTAGCTGGTCCAGTATGGATTCATTTGTTCCTCGGGCCACCCATGGTATTCTCAGCATTCGTCTCCAGCAGTATATCTCAAATACATCTATGTTCTTTTTGTCTTTCTCAGTAAAGGTCCAGCATTCCGATGCATAAGTAAAAACTGGAAAAACTAGACTTCTTACTAGTCTCATTTTTGTATCGGTAGTTATTTCATGGCTTTTCCAAATTTTTGTTTGCCATAGCGCTTTTTTCGATTGCTGACCGCCGCTTTATTTCTTCAGTACAACCTCCTTTGTTAGTTATTAATGAGCCCAGATACACAAATTTATCTACAACAGCGATATTGTTTATCATGACCAGATGATTTTGATTGTTGTTAGCTCTGTCAATTATCATGATTCTCGTTTTATCTCTGTTAATTTTAAGGCCCATCGTTAAGCTTACGTCTTCTATCCGTTGTAGCAGGTGAATCAATTCAGCTTCAGAACTAGCGAGGATAGTAGTATCATCTGCATATCTCAAGTTGCAAATCGTTTTCTCGCCAATGGTGATGCCACCGTTCCAGTCCTCAGTAGCTTTCCGCATTATCCATTCACCATAGATGTTAAATAGAATTGGGCTTAGTATGCAGCCTTGTCTCACGCCCTTTCTGACCCTGAAACTATCGGTTAGTTCCCCATTAATTCTAACTCTGGCATAATTGTTATTGTATAGGCTTTTAATTAGCAGTATCAGATGATTGGGGACTCCCATTTCAGACAAAACCTGCCACATTTTACTCCAGTTGACCAAATCGAAAGCTTTACTATAATCTATAAAGCACAAATATGTTGTGATGTTGAATTCTCTTGATTTTTCTACAATTTGCCGTACGTTTAAAATTTGTTCTCTAGTACCACGTCCGGGGACGAAACCTGCTTGTTCCTCTTCAATGTTAGGTAGTAAAAAGGGCTTTATCCTCTCGAGAATTATGTGTAAGAGTATCTTACTGCAATGCGCAATTAGAGCAATTGTGCGATAGTTGCTACATAAATCTTTCGCTCCCTTTTTATGTATGGGAATATATAGTGATTGTGTCCTGTCCTCGGGCCATTTACCTGTCTCCCACACTCTTTGACACATTTGATGTATTATATCCACTCCAACGTCATCTAGGGCCCCAATCATTTCAATAGGTATGTTATCTGGACCGGCAGCTTTCTGACTTTTTTGCCTCATAATTGCTGCTTCAACTTCACTTTTAAGTACGTCAGGTTCCGTCACAAAACTGGCATCTTCTTGTTGTGATGGGGCGTCTGTGCTTTCCTCCATCATCAGTCGTCCACAGTATTCTTTCCATCTGTGTAAAATATCTTTTTTAGAAGTGAGTAGAGTTCCGTTATCATCTTTGATAGCAAGGTAGTTTGGTGTAAAGGAACGTGTTATTTGCTTTATTTTTTTAAACATGTCTCTGGTCTCAGTTTTAGTTTCATGCCCTTCTATTTCCATGCAGATTTCGTTCAAGTGTGTGTTCTTGTCCTTTTTGCAGAGTCGTTTTATTTGACTGTTCAGCGCTTTATAGGCCTCTTTATCACTTTCACTGTTCAGTCCTGTGGCTTTTAAGCACTTCCTCTCCTGTATTTTAGTCCACGTGGAGTCTGTTATCCATTGTTTCCTTCTTTCTTCTCTATCACTCGTAATGTTTTTCGCAGCATTATGCAATATGGATGTTGTTTTTGTCCATATCCTATTTGAGGACTCTTCTGGATTTGGATTTGGATTCTGGAATCACTCTTTAAGTACCAGCAAAAAATTGGCGCCAGGACCAGACGATATTCCTGTTAGTTTCTTACAAAATCTACCAGATAATAAAAAAAAGTATCTTCTTAAACTATACAACACCTCACCTCAAGTATCCGTTATTAGTTCAACAGTATTCTTAGTAGCAATAAACAAAATCTTAGAAAACTTTCTTCAAACATATTAAGGCGAGATTATAGGCTGATGATTTGGTTACTTATTCAATAGAAACAAATAATCTTTCTATACAGAATAATTTACAATGTGCAATAAATTACCTTGAGAACTGGTCAAAAGCTGTAATTGCAATTTTCCACAACCAAAACAAAATGTATCTGATTTTCAAAAAAACGGCACTTTACAAATCTAGAACTTCAGTTATATGAAAACAACTTAACTAATGTGAAACACTTTTTATCAACACAAAATTTTTAGGAATGATAAGAAACTATCCTGGAAATACCATATTATGCAAATTAAGCAATCTTGTCAATCTGGTCTCAATTTAATGCAAACAGTGTGCAATTGTAATTGGGGCTCAGATTTTAAAAGTGTGGTTCATATTTACAAATCAATTGTACGATCAAAACTCGATTATGGAACCGTTGTATACTCATCTGCAAAGAAGATTCTTCTTGCACAACCAGAAGTTATACAAAATCCAGCACTAAGAATAGCTACAGGAGCATTTTGGTCCAGCCAATTAACAGGAGTTAATGGGGGTTAATGGAACCCCAAAGTTAGAAGACGCTTTTCTCGATTAGTACTGGACACAGAAAGGTAAAACAAAAATCAACGATTACAGAAAAAAAAACTCTTTCAAGTGATGGGCGTAAAAAGTTTGGTTATAATAGAACGTTAAACAGTATAATCCAATTTTTTAACAGAAGTTTCAAAAAAATAAAAAAAGTTAAACCATTATTTAAAGGCAACATAATTTCAAGTAACGTGTCCAAATTTCGAGACATTTTGTCGGTAAATAACAGAGAAAATACTGTCCCTAGGTTTTGGTGCGCCGATAACACAGCCTTAATATACATCTTGATCGCATCACGATGAGTAACAATATTTGAGTCCCCGCCCTGCAGTTTTAGTTAAGGCTCTTCAACGAGTCAAAAATGTCTGACAAATTAGCCAATATTACTTGAGTACAATGTTTTTTGAAGGCCACGTTTAGTTCACTTTTTTTGCTGTTCCAAGAAGATGATTACTTCATTCCGAAGATCAAATAATCTTGTTTTGCCAATAAGTTTCCTTTTGAGAGCCATCGTAATTCTGTATGAAATAGTAGTGTTTTGTAATCATTCACTAAATCTTGACAAAGAGTTTTCAACAGTCGAGTATTCAACGCACTGTTGTTTATCTAATTCACTACTTTAATACAACTTTAAGACAGCATTCAGTTCATTTGAAAGAGTTTTTGCTGCCAAGGCGTGTTGATGTATAACACAATATATCCCAGTTACATCAGCATTTTTCTCTCTTACTAATTGTACAAATCTTAAGCGAGAACCAAGCATTGAAGAGAGTTCATGTTGTCAAAAAAGTCTGACATTGCTTTCATAACATCAATAGCTTTTGTCGTGGTCTCCAACTCTGTAGAAAAGAGTCTTCCATTCTTTCGTTTTCAATATACCGAAACAATTAACTGAGAACATTTTGCCATGTCTGTACTCTCATCTAGCTAAATAGCAAAAAATGACGATTGTTTTACTGCATCAACTACCTGGTTTTGTATGTCTTCGGCCATATCATCAATGTGACGTTTCACATTATTGTCAGAAAAAGTATTTTAGATAACTTTTGCTTACTCCGCGTTCCAAGAATAATATCAGCTGCCTTTAACAAACACGGTTTAACATGCATCTCTCTAATAATATGGCTCTTCTTTTTATTAGAAATTAGAAGTGATACCTCATATGAAGCTTTAAGCACTTTTTCATATGACAGCCGTAGAATCAGTACTATACAACGTGCGTTTTAAATTTTCAGATTTTGTAGCAAAAAATTCCAATGGTTTGTCCATAAAGAGTTTAGATGTTTGTATGACAAATGTCTTAAGATGATTAGGTCTCAGCTAGGTAGATTCAGCACAACTGTCAAAAGAGCTTGCATATACCCTGGAGCAGATGTCCCTTCTGATCACGTACTATTAGTAGCCGTCATAAAGATCGCTCTGTCATGCAAGAACAAGCCTGAAACTCAATAACAGATAGCACTGGACAAACTGAAAGACCCAATGATACAAGCAGAAATAAGCAATGAAATAAACGCATTGAAACAAATTCAAATATTGACGACAAACATTGCCGAAGATCTAACACCAACATGGAATACGATTACAAGTGCTGTAACAGACATCATGAAAAACACCTTAGGGTACAAACGAAATAACAAGAGGCAAAAATGAATGACAGAAGAAATACTATTACTAATGGAAGAACAACGAAGACACAAGAATAACCAAGATGGCAGCAATATGTATGAAAACAATAACAGGCAAATAAAAGCAAAAATAAGAATAGCAAAAAATGAATGGCTTAAGCAACAATGTATCGATCTAGAACATTTCCAACGACAGCACGACGACCGTAATTTACATAAAAAGTTTAAGGAGACTGCTGGAATATACAGAAAACTAAGACCAACTACCATAGTTAATCAGGATAACCAGATAGTGCTGGGTGAAAAGGAGAAAATTGATATATGAGAAAATTATATCCAGGAGCTCTTCCATGACGAAAGACCCATGAGTAAAGTTTATACAGACGACCAGCTGACTGGCCCTTCAATCACCAAAGAGGAGATAGAAAAGGCAATATTAAATTAAAAAAACAATAAGGCACCTGGACCAGATAAAATCCCGTCAGAAATACTCAAATTACTGGATGAAAGGGGAATTTCAGCACTACACAAAATATTTAACTTAATTTATGAAACTGGCTGCTATCTTCAACAGTGGTTACGCTCTACCTTTATTCCCCTGCCCAAGAAAGTCAATGCAAAAAGATGTGAGGATCACAGACTCATTAGTCTGATGAGTCACACTTTAAAGATATTCTTAAAAATACTACATCAAAGATTATACAAAAAATGTGAATGGGACATCAGTGACTCCCAGTTCGGGTTTAGGCAAGGTTTAGGAACACGAGAAGCAATAGTAGCAACACAGGTGCTGGTCCAAAATTGTTACGATCAGAAGAAGGATGTGTTCCTATGCTTTTTAGATTATCAAAAAGCTTTTGATCGTGTCCAACACCACAAGTTAATGCAGATCCTCAAGAAAGTTGATATAGACCAAAAAGACATAAGATGCATTGAAAACTTGTACTGGCATCAAACGGCACAGTTAAAAATAGACAATTCTATATCCAAACCCATACCTATAAGAAGGGGCGTTCGACAGGGATGTGTGCTTTCCCCTCTTTTATTTAACATTTATTCGGAAGCCATATTTCAAGAGTCTTTGGAGGATGCAAAGATGGGAATCAAAGTGAATGGAGTATTGATCAACAACATACGATATGCTGATGATGGTGTCTTAATTTGTGACAACATAGTCGATCTTCAACAACTTGTCACTATAATCGGAGAATGCAGTAAGCGAATGGGATTAGAGATTAATACAAAAAAAAACCAAATTTATGATCATCTCCAGAAACTTGGATGCACTTGAAAACTCCACCATAACACTGAATACTAAGTCAATTGAAAGAGTAAGTAAATTTAAATACCTGGGATCGTGGCTTTTTGAAGACTGGGCATCGGACAGGGAAGTAAAATGTCGCATTGAGCAAGCTCGACAAGCTTTCGTAAAATTCAAGAAGATACTGATTTGTTCAGAGTTCGATCTTCAACTGAGACTAAGATTTACTAAGTGCTACGTGTAGTCAGTGCTGCTATATGGCGTAGAGGGTTGGACACTCAAAACGAGGGATATAAACAGATTAGAAGCTTTTGAAATGTGGCTCTATTGCCGTATCCTAAAAATACCATGGACAACGAAAATTACAAATATAGATGTCCTTAAAAGAATAAACCAAGAACGCCAACTTTTCGAAACGGCATATCTAGGTCACATCATGCGAAATGAAAAATACCAGTTACTCTGAGATAGCGCGT
>NW_027313815.1:0-19433 GCF_040954645.1 Diabrotica undecimpunctata
CGCGCTATCTCAGAGTATTTAGTTCGCACCATTATTTCTGTAAAGATTGTTACAAACAAACAACTACTTTTTATTGTTTCAAAAATTATTCCAGTACAACACAAAACTTTATTTAGTAGGCTAAGCAAGGGTAAAATGGTCCCCGGGTTCATTTTGCCTTAACATGGAGGGGCCATTTTATCACAAAATTTGATCAAATATAAAAACTAATTTACATGAGTAAATGAGATGAGATGATTTCTGATTATTAAAGAAATTGGAACAGATATAAAATAAACAACACAACTTTTGCGAACACGAAATTAGCAATATTACATGTGTTTTTATAGGTTATGTTAAAAATACTTCTTCTTCTGTTTTTATGGCTTCCATGTCATGATGATACGCCAGCTCAATTTGGTGGTGACCCCGAAAATGTCTGGCTCTAAACCAACTCGAGGCCACTTACTTGTGCCAAATAATTTTGTAAAAAAATCCATTAATAATGCCTATTATGCTTCGCACATCTTCACAACTTCGTACATAAGTGGCACTAGTAGTAATGAATATAACAAAGAAAGCTAAATGGCGGTTTTATGAAAATTATGTTTATATAATTTTGTTTAATAAATATGTTAGGGGACCATTTTACCCAAGGGGGCCATTTTACAGACTTTCCCCTATGAAAGAAAGATCGTTCATCTGAAACAAATATTTATAAAGAGTGCAAGTGGAGTTCAACAAGTTATATCCCACATTAAAAACTTTTTTCAAAAACATGATATAGCACAAATTTAGATTTATTTGTGACAGACTGCATGACTATAACATTGTATGAAGTAAAAATTAAACAATAGTTATCAGTAATAGTACTTCAAAACCTCATCATTGTTAGTTTATTAATATTTGGTATATTATTAAACTCTAAAACAGGCTTTTTATTATGTTTTATTTCAAGATACATTAAATACTCACGTGTTAAACGCGCTATCTCAGAGTTGACAATAATAATTATTGTCTCTACACTCTACACCTTAGGCAACCAACGATGCTTACGTTAGTGGTAGTAAAATCATATTACAACAATCATTTACATTTAAAAGCATTACCCGTAAACACCTAATCAATGATATTCTTGAAAGTATGAAACTTGCACTTGTTTACTTTTTTAAATTTCCCTTGTGAGTACCTGCAATTGCAGTCATGCCCTTATTGTATAAATAAATTAGATGCTCGAGTAAAAATAACAAATAAAAAAGCAATACCTGCACTTGCAAGCAATTATTTGCAAATTATGCGAATCGATTGGTTATCGCTGGATTGGATTAAATAATGAATGAATTATGCTATCAATAATAATATTATAGTGTATTATTACCTACTTTAGATAAGATATCGAACGATAGAATGTGTATATAGTATTTATATAATCAAGCTATTGATATTATATTCCAAACAAACTTATAAGCACGTTTTTGTCTTTTTATACCCATATTTAACACCTGGACATAAGTCTTACCACCAGCACCTTTCTTACGAGGAACCACCAATGATTCTTGAAGTTAACGATGCAATTAAAAAACTAGCCAAAAACAAATCACCCGGATAAGATAATCTCCCAGCTGAACTATATAAAGAAGGTGGTCATGATACCATAATGACATTACAGCAGCTTATAACAGAAATATGGACACAGAAATCCCTTCCCATTGATTGGAATATTGGAATACTTCACACTATACACAAAAAAGGAGATGTCTTTGAATGCTGTAACCACAGAGGAATTACGCTTCTAAATGCAGCGTATAAAATATTTCCCACAGTATTACGTTACGGTATGGCACCATATGCAGAACGGATAGTAGGAAAATACCAGGCTGCAATACCAGATTGCAACCCTAAAACAAATTTTGGAAAAAACACTGGAATATGGCATTGATCATCATTCAATCTTCGCTTATCCACTGCTGGACATACATCTCCCTCATAATTTTCCATCTATTTCGATCTTGTGCCTCTTGTATCCAATTCCTATGACAACGTTTAGATCGTCAGTCCATCGTGTTGGTGGACGACCTCTGCTTCGGTAGGCATCATCTCTTGGTCTCCATTCCAGTATCCGCTTTGTCCATCTCCATGTCCATCTTTGACTCCATGGCATTGAAACTCATCACATATTTATAGACTACAAAGCAGCCTACGGCTCTGTAAATAGAAGAGAAATGTTCAAAGCAATGAAAGAGCTAGGAATATCAGTTGGTAAATTCAACTCTTGAAAAAATTGAATGTAGAGTACGAATTCAGGGTAACTGTCTACACCTTTTAAAACAAATAACGAAGGCGAATCTATGGAGCAGTGAATGACAATGGAGTGTGGAGAAGACGATGCAAACTTTATTGAATATCAGGAAACCTGATATCGTAAAACATATTAAGATAGGACGTCTGAGGTGGGTAGGGCATGTAATGCGGATGTAACAGAATGACACAGCTAGAAAAACACTCCTTGATAGACCCATTGGTCAGACAACAAGAGGAAGAACTAGAACAAGACATGAGAAATATGGGAATACGTGCTTGGCGGAGAAAGGCGATGGTTAGGAACGAATGGAGAGAAATTCTTGAGGAGGCTAGGATCGACGCAGGGTTGTAAAGCCAGAATGATAATGATGGCATAAGTCTTACCCAAGTTTCTTCACTGATCTCTGTCATGCATTTTGCGTAATTATTATTTTCCTGTTGTAGTTCGGCAGAGCTTGAGAGAATCCTTTTAATAATTATGCAAAATCGTATATATTCGCTCTGCGATAAGAAACTGAGTCATAAACTGTGCGTATTCCAAAACGGGCTGGTAACCTGAAAGCTACGATGTCCTAAGATAAAAAAGTCTCGTTTTTTGGACATCTTTATAAGTTTTTTCTAGTTCAGCGTGCCACGCTTCTAGCTCTACCATGGGTTTATGGGCGGTAGGCTTATACGTCTGAATGATGTTTATGATTGACTGGCTTTCTGGATAATTAAATAAGTAGACATCGGACAGAAATGGCACAAAGTTTGTGACAGCAAAGTTATTATCAAAAATATCAAATTTGCTTGGATATAAATATCAAAAAAAGGTTGGAAGAGCTTGGTTAACATATATGTTGCTTCAAAACAGGAACGATAGTGGATAAGGCAAAATATGACTGTACATTACCATCAACTTCGAGTGGTCAACTAAGTCAAATACCTAGGAGCAACTATCACCAACGACAACAAAGTAGAATGGGAAATCTTTCTTCGAAACAGATCTTTTTTGCAATTTAACATCTAATCTTATCATATTTTTATGATTTTACTGTCAATGTCAAAAGCTTTTTCGTAGTCAATAAAGCACAAGTGTAGGTCAAAGTTTACATCACGACATCGCTGAATCAGTATTTTGATGGCAAATAGTCCTTCTCGAGTACTCATTCCATTTCAGTACTCAACTGCATCTCATTAATCTGCCCCTCTAACTTTTCATAGATTCTCTTATTTATTATCAAAGAATATAGACGTATATAGTTATTATACTTCAAAACACTCCTGAAGAGGGCGACTGAAACCGACATAAACTCAAACCGTGGTCGTCTGTTTAAATCCATCATGAAAGATATAGTTAGGGGGAATTGACAAAGGAGCCAGAACGGAGCTATTTAACTTATGCGTCCACGCTTAATAAAATTTCGATGCAATGAATTTGCAAACTGTCTTTTTTTGTTTTTTTTTTTCACAATAAAATGCTTATTTTTAATATATTAAATTGTTAAATTTTTAATTTTAAAACTTAAAAAGGTATAAAATATTAAAAGTATTTATTTTTTTATTACATTTAAATAAAATTTTATAACTTTGAATTAAAAATAGGTTTGTTCCAACACAACGATAAACCGTCACGTAACTTTTTATTGTACTGTTTTCCTGCTCAAAAAATTACGAATCATTGCAAAAAATTTTCATAATATATTCAACAAAAAATTTCATTGAACAATAATTGTCCTATTTAAAAAAGTATACCATAAAAGTTTCTACTAAATTTTAAAATTTTCCATTTTGCCCGAAACTTGTCATCCATAATCTTTTAATAACAAATATTACCTTAATTACCTTAATAACAACCTGAATTATTTTTGAAATATTTAACAGTAACTTTTCATGAATAGTTTCCAGTTTGTTAATGATCAACTCTGCTTGAGCCCCATCTAGTTAAGTATCAGGATGGTGTCTGTGTGCTAACTAATTCTGAATACTTTTTCACAGTACTTTATGACCTAGTCTGCTCGTTAGAGCCCCTTGGTTTCTCAGTAACTCTGTTGCGAGTGGGATGATGGTCTTCTTCGGAAGTTTCTTTGTATTATCGGATGTTGCAGATTTGGTTTTCTTGGTATTTGCTATGGTCAATTTCCCACAAGCCATTTTTGCCTTTTTCCTCATCTTCCTTTGTTGAGCTCTAGAGAGACGCGCTATCTCAGAGTACTTATTTATGTTTTAAATTTAAAAATCCAAAGTTATACTTCACAGTTTCGAATTTTCAAATTGTAAAAAATAATTCTTTGGTGTATGTGCTAAAAAACAATTCTAGCGTATATACTAACGAGATCAGGAATTGTTTTTTGATCGAAACATCTTACAATTTTTTGGGATTTTCTCCTGGTTTGGGTTTTAATTAATTTTATTTATAGTTTATAAGAAGATAGTTTTAATTATATTATTTGTAGACTTGTACATATTTAAATTAAAAATCTGAATCACAACATTTTTTCTAAAAAGATTTAGTTATTAAAAGTTAAAATAATATTTTATTTTCTTCAAAAAAAAAATGGTGCATGAGTAGGATTTAATCTCTAATTTTATAAAATACAAAAAATTATTGCTATTCTACGACCACGCCGCATCTTCATATGAAAATATTCAAAGTTGCATTTGTTGCAACATTCTTTCATATTTTAGAAGCAGTAATACGCTGAAATGACCGCTCCCTAGTGGTATAAATAAGGAACTAAAATATTAATCAACTCTTTAAATTCTTCTCTATAACATGTGTATAACCTTTGCCGAGACTAAAAAGTGACAGTAAAAGATTCTTCTACGAGTATATGCGTCTATATTCTTTGGTATTACTTCAAGCAGTACTTTTAAAGTATGACTCATGAGGCTCAGTGTTCGATAGTCAGAGCACTCTTTCGCTGTTTGTTTTTAGGGATGATTATAAACGCTGACTTCAGCCACTATTGCGGTACTATTCCGGTGTCGTACACCGTGTTGAACAAATCTGCCAATACTTCCAAGTTATCCTTTTCCAATAGTTTTATCTGTTCTACTGGTATTTCGTTTAATCCAGCTGCCTTATTATCTTTAGAGTGTTGATAGCATATTTGATTTCATCTATCGTGATCTTCTGTCTCTTTAAAGGATATAATTCTTGAATCTCCTACATTTCACCTCTTTCATATTGGAAAAGTTCTCTAACTTACTTCTCTCATCTTCTTAATTTCTTGGGAAAATCTATTAAAATTACCTTTTTATGTATCGTTGTTGACTTTTTTGACCAATTGCAGTCACTTCTGCTATTTTTTGTGCATATTTCTCATATTATATTTCGTTTCTAGTATTTCTATCTCTTTAAATTGTTTCATCAAATACAATTCCTTAGCTGTTTTGATTTTTTCCTTAATTTCTTTGTATCTCTCTATACTTTTGTAAATATTTTCCTTTATATTCTTCTGTCTGTAGTAGTATTTCTTCTGTCATCTATTATTTTTTAGCGTCTGACCTGTTGAGTTGTGTCAAACTTTCTTGAGCTGTTTCTTGAGCTTACTGTTTTTTCCATATTGACATTCACAATATTTTTTTTTATTTCATATTTTCATTCTTATATTAATTTTTGGTTCTTGCCTTCTGGGTTTAATTCTTTTTAATTTTATTTTCACGACAGCAGTTATATTGTAATTTTAACTTATTTATTTATAATTACTTTATTCACTTTTGTTTTATTTCCAGTAAACAGTTACTCGGACCCGATAGATTTTTTTAATTAGAAACAAACAATCGTTTCTCATGCGAATTTGTTTGTCTTGGAAAATACATTGCGCAGAAAATATATCACACAATTAGTTGTTCTATTTTAACCATCTTTGCGGTTTTCAGACAATTACTTTGCAATGACTTCGTTTAATAAGGTTTCAGTAGTTTTCATGGGCTAATATGGATTTTAAAGGCCTTGACTTACAAACATCGCCATATTATGATACACGTATATAAATCGGTGGTTCGTGCAGGGTTTCACAACAAGGCGGTGACACGCCATTTTCCGTTCTGAAATTTCTTTCTTTCTCACACTCGCAGTGAATGCAGATTTTTAATAGTGCAGGAAACGCGAGAATTATGTCCAGTTATTGGCATAAAAATGTCTCGAAGTTCTTTGTAAATTGTTGTCCTCAGTTGGCAACAATCTGTTGGCAATCCGGTACGGTTATAAAATTTTAATGAACAACCTTTGTATTCGTTGCCAATTTTTGTCGTAGACTGCAGTAGTTCATGACGTAATTAAAGAAGCTTATTGTACGGGTATATCTCCTATTATGGTAGCTGTTACTAAAGGACGAACATTTTTAAAAAAACTTAAAAAGTGTAGGTACTTGGAATTTATAATACAATTAGAATGCACATGCTAGAATGAAAAAAACTAATCTAAATAACTAACCAACAGACCGAATTATTTATTAAAATTGTAGGTCCAATACAACTGTCTTTCAAATAATATTACTGTCATTCTTATTGTTTAGAACAGCGGTTCTCAACCTTTTTTACTCAGCGACGCACTAACGTACTCCTTACAGATTCGCGACACCCTTATATGTACAAATTTTTTCTAGTGGTAGGTAAGTACAGATGCATATATTAAACATATTATTTTTTATTTCGTAAGAACATAACAAGCAAAAAACAAATCAGAAAGCATACATAAAATTAGTGTAAAATGTGACCTTGATGACTTTTGTATATCTATCCGAGGACGAATTGTAGACAGACACACTCTCTTCTCGTTGTCCACATCAAGTAGTCGAGACCGGTAGCTAGATTTTATATTTTTCATCGCAAAAAATGGAGATTCACATAAGTACGAGATCGAAAACGGCAGTAAAAGAGATACTGCTTTCTTTGCTAATTCTGGTTATTCATTCTCAACTGAAATCCAAAAAACATCCGGAGCTACTGCTCTAAATTTTGATTTTAAAACTGTGTCAGAATACACTTCAATAAGTTGTTCCTTTTCAGAACAGCTTAATTATGCCTTGCTTACGTTGTTCTCCTCAAATGCAATCAACCATTCAACAGTTAGCACTCAAGACAGAGGAAAAGTATTTAGTTATCCCTTCTTGCAACTTACATAAGTGCTCTTTCATGCTCTCCTTTAGTAGAGTTCTGTTCTTCAGATTTCAAATTAATTAAAGTTATAGAGGTTTCGGGAAAAGCAGTCAAATCGTTTTTTTTTCTTTAACTGAGTTCCAGAATGTAAGTTTTTTGGAGAACGCACTTATTTTATCAGTTGATAATATTATGGTTTCCTTTCGTCCTTGCATAGTTGCATTCAAAGAATTTAGCTTATTAAAAATGTCAGAAAGGCAAGCCAACTTAGCACATCAAAGAAGGTTTTTAAGATTTTTACAAAAACCACTTTGGACATCTTCTGTTTTAAAAAATTCGAGTAGTTCGTCTTTAAGTTCTAAAACTCTGTTTAGTATTTTTCCTTTCGAAAGCCAACGAATTTTACTATGAAATAACAAGACTTTATGATCTGCGCCCATGTCTTTACAAAGTTTTTCAAACACCCTTGATTTCAGCGGACGAGTTTTGATATAGTTGATCATAGAAACAACAGTATGAATAACTTCACCCAGTTGGCTTCCATCCGTAGTTTTTACTACCAGAGCTTCTTGATGTAAAAAGCAATGAGTATTATTATCAACTGGTTTTTCTTTAGTGCGAAACTTAAAAATCCTTTGACATTTCCCGTCACTGCAGCAGCACCATCTGTACATATCGCAATACAATCCGTCCACTTAAGTCTGTGATCCTAAAAGAAGGTGTCAACAAATAGGAACTGTTCAATAATTTCCGGTCCGTACACAAATCTTACAAAAGATATCAATTGAGCCTTTCCCGAAATGTCCGTGCTTTCATCCAGTTGTAAAGCAAATTGTGTATTTGCCAATACCTCCCTAACATTACATACTTTGAATATCGATTGACATATCTAATATACGTCGATGGACTGTGTCATTTGATAAAGGTACCTTTGATATTTGTTCAACAGCTTCCGGGCCTAACATTGTAGCAACTTATTCTTTACATGCCGGTAAAATAAGCTCTTCACCAATAGTATGGGCCTTCTGTTTTTTGGCAATCGATTCAGAAACTTTATATGATGTTAAAAGTGCCTTAACTGGGAGTTTTATTCGTTTCTCCATTATAAACGAGGATGATTGAATGGAACAACGTAGACGTTGAAAATACTCGCGCGGTTTTTGGGAAACGCTTTGATGATTTTGTTCCAAATGTCTTTTCATCTTGTTGGGAACCATCGATTCGTTTGAAAGATTCTTACCACATATCAAACACCGCGGTTTAGGTTTATCTTCGTCACCTGTCCAGGTAAATCCATAACTTAAATACTCTTCTTTGTACTGGCGCTTGTGTCCTTTTGCTGATCCTGGTTTTATAATTTTCTTGCTAGATTGCGAAGCATAGGCAATATTTAAACTTTCTTTATCCGTTTTTATTTTTTTTTCGGCGCTAGTGCATTCGTCCTTATTTTCTTCTACTTCAGAAGAGCTTTGGCTTTCTGAAGCTGGCTTTTTCCGTATTAAAAATTTGTCCATCGTTTCTGTAATTAAAATAAAATTATTTTACATTCCATTTTCACATCCACGTTTTATTTGGTCAGTAGCAAGAAACTGCGTACTAGGTATATAGTAATTGAATCGGTCATTTCGAAAACAACATAAGTCCATATTTGGGGTGAAATGACTTTTCGACGCCATGATGAGTTCAATATTGAAATCAACCATTTCGCGTGAAAACAACGCAAGTTACTGTTTAAAATACTGTATGGTAGGTCAGTATGTTTTTCGATCAGTTCGAAAACAACATATGTCCTTATCCATATTAACGTATGTCCTTATCCACACCAACGTTTAGGAGTTTAAAACATATGAAATACTGTTTAGTTCTTTGACAATGTAAAATACCTACATAATATATCTAAGTTTCTATGTATTTTGACTGTTTCTTGCTGAACATAAAGAACTATTCATAACGCAAGTTATGTCGGTTAAATTTTAAAAACAGAGAGGAAACAATTACGGATTGGCACTTTATTGATTGGTATAACGTGGTATATACCTAGTAGTTAAAAAAAAATGGTTAAATGCATGATTGGTATATTATAACAAGTAAAAAAATATAAATAAAAATATCGTATTCGTAAATCTCGCGACACACTTGATAGGTTCTTCCGGCACACCAGTGTGTCGCGATACGGTGGTTGAGAACCGCTGGTTTAGAAGACAGTGGGAAGGCTTCTTATTTTCTCTTATCAAGGTAATATTGCAGATATTAAGGTTCGTCACATCATACAGTCGATCTATTATTCTTTAACACTTTTACGGGCACTAGCACCTGAGCCTGAGCGTAAGGATTTCGTCGTTGGGGGACTACATTGTTAGAATTGGCGCTGTTTAAATCTCCTAAAGATTTGATCGACGATTAGAATATTAGTAGTGTCGTTCTATTATAAACTTTATGTTTATTTGGAATTAGTAAATGTGTGGATAGAAACCGCTCTAGTGGACTGATTACAAATACGGATTTATATTCCATGAGTTATGTATATGATGGTGTCATCCTAAATATTGAAATATGTCAAGGTAAACCTTCGATAGAACAATATGACCGTATCACTTGTCACTATAATCTCATAATTTAGTTCTTCGACTCTTGGACCTAAGTATAAATAAATAACACTATATATTTACGGATAATTTTTATACTAGTATCGATACATTCAAAAAGTTATCAGTTATGAATACACTGTATGTTCTAACAGCCGGGAAAACCAAAAAATTGTATCCAATAAAACTAAAAACTAAAACAGTACATCGTATCTGGAGGAGACATAATGTTATACAGTTATAGTCAAAAGTTCTCTCCTCCCCTAGTATCTTTTGAATGGTTATAGGTATAACAGTGAAATTTGTAGGGAGAAAATAAACAGACGTAGTCTTCTCAACTAGTCATAACAGGTGATGTTCTAGTCATAGATGACGTTACAGAGCCACTGTGACCAATAATTTTAAATAGGACCTTATGGCAAGTGATATCTCGTCTAAAAAGCATTGAAAATACCTATTCAATTATATTAATTGAATACAAGACGTAAGAGCGTTTAGCGGAAGTACATGTGGAAGCGACCACCACCCAGTAAAGGCTAAAATAATGCCCATACGACTAGCCAAGAAAAAAGAACACAATGAGGAACAAGAGCAAAAAACAATAGAAACCAAATACAACTTGGATAGCCTCAACCATGAAAGCAGAAAGGCACTGTATAAAAAGAGACTCGATGAAAAGCTCTTACAACAAAACTTTGATAGTGTTGAGCACCATTACAATTACATAAAACAATGACTCAAAAGTGCAGCAGAAGAAGCCCTGGGAAATAGGAAAGAACCGATCGGAGGAAGCCATATTGGTGGAATGAAGAAATCGAAGAAAAAAATAAAGATTAAAGGAGATAAATACCACAAACACTTAAATATAAATACTGATCAAAGTAAAAACGAATATCGAACAGCCCAAAGAAACGTATGAGGTGCGATAACTAAGAAGAAAAACGAAAGCTAGGAAAGAAACTGCTCCAGAATAAACACTTACTTCGTGGGTAGCAGAAGCACCGAAAGCTGGAAAATACTTCCATCTCTTCAACAAGATAAAATATTGTTCTGAAGCTATTTTCTTGTGGCATGTTAGAGTAATTACTATTTAAATGGGAATAAGCCACAATTAAAGGTTAAAGTACGTTTATTGACGTTTCAATTTACACTTCGGAAATCGTTCTCAAAATACAAACATTAGTAAATTACACAAATTTTATTTTTTTGTTACTTGGTGAAAAATTCTTCTAATAATTTAATGTATGTATTTATATTTAATTTATGTATGTCTGAATTGTCAATATAAATGAGTCAGATAAAATTAAATTATTAGAAGAATTTTTCACCAAGTAAAACAAAAAAACAAAATTTGTTTAATTTACTAATGTTTGTGGTTTGAGAACGATTTCCGCAGTGGAAATTAAAACGTCAATAAATGTACTTTAACCTTTAATTGTGGCTTATTCCCATTTAAATAGTAACAAGATAAGACTTAAGACATCATCTCACCGATCAGCCTAGATAAATGGGACGAATACTTCGCAAATCTATTGGCGGAAGAAAGGGCAGAATATTTGCAAACACCTCAAACACAATCAGAGGTGCAAGTACATACAATAGCTTCCCCAATTAGGATTGACGACAAAGAAGTAGCACGAGTATGCCAAGCATAGAAAATCACCAGGCCCTGGCAATATCCCACCTGAGCTACTCAAGTACGATACAAGCAAATTATATAAGCAGCTAGCCAGCCTTTACCAAAAATGTATTGACGGAGAGAGTATACCGGAGGAGTGGAGAACATCGTTTATCACGTCAATACATAAGAAGGGAAGTAAAGATGTATGTAACAATTATCGAGGAATCGCAGTTCGTAGCACCATCTCGAGAGTTTATGGAAAACTTATCAAAAAGAGAATGGAAGATGAATTCTGTGATATGGAGGCCGAAGAACAGACCGGCTTTAGAGCAGGTAGATCAACTATGAACCATATGTTTACTGTTATCCAGCTAATCGAAAAAAAAGTATCACGAAATCGACCAATACATCTCCTCTACGTGGACCTTAAAAAAGCTTATGATACTGTGCCACAACAAAAACTCTGGGAAGCTCTCGAGAAAACAAGTATTAGTGTAACCTTAATCAAGACCTCTACAAAAACAACACAAGTAAAATAAAGAAAGGTCAGCCTGTATCCAAGGGTTTCACTATCAGCAAATAACTCAAACAAGGATGCTGCGAATTATGAATGTTCTTGGGAAAAACACTTTTTTAAAAACTGAACTTCACAATTAAAACTTTTATTTCGACTTACAAAGATTTTAGTAACAACAATAATAATTTAAATCAGACTATAATTTTAAATCAGACTTTTAATTAATCAGACTGAAAAATATTGATTTTAACATGGTGTTTTTATAATTTATTAATTGCTGATCTTGCTGTTCAATACGTCGCAATTTAGTCCAGAATGTTCAAGCGGTAGCCCCGTGTTGGAATCCACGTGGTGGAACTTACTGGATGGTAGCGGTCATTGTACTGTAACTACTCCATCCCCTGAAGAAGTTTTGTGAGGGACGAACAGAACTGTTGAGTTGGCCTCTTCTGGAGTTTCGTCGCTAGAGTTGGGTTTTTTGTTATTTGTTTTATACCTGTAACATATATAGAGGCAGATTATTGTAATAAAGATATATAAAGGAGTCATCCAAAAATGGTTATGGCTATGGTTCCATAATTTCGGATTAATTGTCTCTAGATGTTCATCTTCCTTAGAGAATTGATGATTCAAATCCTTAATGATTTGAATTTAATCGTTGTTTGAATATCTATGGTCCTTATTTTGGGAAGCATTAGCGGTTGCTCTGGGATGGTTGTCCTTGAATTTATGTAACTCTGGATTGGGGTTTTGAATTTGTATCTGGGCGGAAGATTGATGAGATAAGTTTGGACAGATAAGTTAAGATTAATAAGATAGGACAAGAAAATAAAAGATAAATTTTCATTTTCAATCAATTTACACGAAAAAGGTAATGGCTAAGTCCATTTTGAACTGCTGTGGTCTTTGCGTCGTACTGGTTTCAATTCTGTCAAATTCTTCTTTTATTGGTAGTAGTTTGAAAAAGTATATGAAATCGTGTGTACTAGTATGAATCTTTGCTTGTCCCAGGTTGAGGGGAATTAATCCTGGGTTGTCTTTCAGGTCCTTGATCTTCTCTTCTTCTCTCATCGTCAGGGTGATCCTGTGCGGACGGTTTAGAATTAGTTTTTGATTTAGGTTGATGTTTTATGTTTTTCTTGTGAACTGTAGTTTTTGATGTTTTTACAGTCACTTCGTTATTTCTTTTTATATGTTTTGCGGAATATCGCGGAAGTAATTTATTTCTGGTAACTGTTTTTCGTGTATAGATTTTTGTGCTTGGTTTATACGTAATAGGGTCTTGTCTCGATTTATTTCTATTTTCAATGACTTTATTTTTATTCTCTTGTATTTGCTGGTTTACTTCCTTGTATAATTCCTTTGTTATCTCTCTATGATTTTGGATATAATTGTTCAGTATTACTTTCTGTATGTCAACGTCAAAGGGATCTTTTGCGTCGATATGTCCGTTTAATATGTCGATGGGTCTTAACTTTGTTGCTGAATGTATGGAATTATTGTACCCAATTATAGCGTATAGCATTTGTTCTTTAATCGAGAGCTTTGCTTTGGTGTTCCTTAGGATTCGAAGATGTTCGATTAACGTAGAATGAAATCTCTCAATCATCCCGTTGGATTGCGGATTCTCTGGTGTTGTATAGTGGATTGAGATTTTATGAGAGTCTACAAATTCTTGTATTACTCCATTTTTAAATTCCGTACCATTATCGGCTACTATCATTGTTGGGAGTCCATGATGTGTTATAAAAATCAATAGGGCGTTGAGTACATTGATTGCGTTTCCTCCATTTATTGGGTAGGCTTGCCCATATTTCGAAAATGCGTCTATTATGGTTAGAAACTTCTGTCCATTAGCCTGGAATAAATCAATGTGAACTATTTCCAGTGGTTTAGTGGGCGTTGGTGTAACCATAAATTTTGGTTTGGGAGGAAGTCTGTCGTATTTATTTTCTTGACATATATCGCAAAAGTTTATGATATCTTCTATGTCCTTCTTCATATTAGGCCAGTAATATCGTTTCCTTATTTGACTTTCCGTTTCAGCTATTCCTCTATGGTTCGTTTTTCCTTCATGATAGTTTTTTATAATCTCTTTTTGTTGTTCTTCTAGGTTAACATCTTCCAATAAAAGATTGCACTTTACTAAGTCATATGCGTTGTTTTTAAAAGTTTTCCTGATAATTTCGCAAATTTCTGCAAAAATTTCTTCTTCTGCTTCAAATAAAATTGCATATTTCTTTTTCGGGTTGAGGTGTTCCTTAAAAATTTTTATGGTATCAGCTTTTAACTGATCTTTCGACAGCTGGATATGATAACGTCTTTTATTCGGAAAGGTTTGTATAATTGCTGGAGGTCGTGGATTGTAGTTGACGATTTTGACTATAATTTGGTTATTGTAGAAGTTAAGTGGTTTTTCCGAAATAGGTATACCAAGAATTGGGTTTTCTACTGCTGTATGTATTGTTTCATTTCCGTCTTCGTCCATGTTTTGATCTTCGTTTTCAACAGTATCTTCTGGGATGTTTTCTGGAATTAATTCTGTTGCTTTTTCTTCTACAATCTCGTCGATTATTCGATCTGCATCTGGATTATTACTCGTTGACCATCCATCGTCTTCCATGTCTACTAAATCATTAAAGACTTCCTTAATTTGTGAATCGATGTCCTTAGTTTCCTTTGTGTGTATTTCGATTCGAGAGAGTGCGTCCGCATTTGTATTAGCTTTGCCTTTTTTGTAAATTACTTCGTAGTCAAATTCTTCTAATTTTAATCTCCAACGTACTAGTTTGGAGTTGGGTTCCTTTAGGGAGAATAGATATTGCAAAGGACGGTGGTCTGAAAGTATTTTAAATTTTCTTCCAAATAGGTAAGGTCGAAAATACTTAGTTGCCCACACCATTGCTAACATTTCCTTTTCTATTGTTGAGTACTTGGTTTCGGTTTCATTTAGTGTCCTGGAGGCAAAGGCAATTGGTTTATCACTGCCAACTGGTCCTTGAGAAAGTACTGCACCGATAGCGAAGTTACTGGCATCTGTTGTGAGGTTAAACGGTTTGGAAAAATCTGGATATTGCAATAATGGCTCATTCATTAATAATTTCCTGCACGTTTCAAAGCATTCTACGAATTCGGGTGTATGTTCGATCTTTGCATCCTTCTTTAAGCATCTTGTTAGAGGTTTTGTGATTTTTGCGAAGTCTCGAATAAACTTCCTGTAATATCCCAGTAGTCCAAGAAATGCTCTTATTTCTTTCGCTGTTTTCGGTATTGGATATTTTTCTATTGCTTCAATTTTCGCTGGATTCGGTTTTATGCCTTCTTGTGTGACTACGTGTCCTAAAAAATTAACTTGCTTTTTTAAGAATTCGCATTTGTCAACTTGGATTTTTAGTCGAGCTTCTCTTAATCGTTGAAATACTTTTGTGAGATTTACTATGTGTTCCTGTAGTGATGTTGAATATACTATTACGTCGTCCATATAGACGAGGCATATTTCTCCTTGAAGTCCCTTCAATACGTTGTCCATCATACGTTGGAACGTGGACGGAGCATTCTTAAGTCCAAAAGGCATTCTTAAATATTCATAGTGTCCATTTTCCACATTAAATGCTGTTTTGGGAATGTCTTCTTCAGCCATCTCGATTTGGTGAAATCCGCTTGCTAAGTCGAGGGTCGTAAAATATTGACATCTTCCCAATTTGTCCAAAATATCGCTAATGTGAGGAATTCTGTATCGGTCGTCAATTGTCTTCTCGTTGACCTTTCTATAATCTACCACTATCCTCCACTTTATTTTACCGGATGAATCTGGTTTCTTTGCCACGACCCAAATAGGCGAGGACCATGGCGATTGACTTGGTCGAATGATCCCTTGCTCTAACATTGAAGAGATTTGTTTCTTTACTTCTTCCTTGTGCACATACGGATACCGGTATGATTTCGTATATACAGGCTCCTCATCCTTGGTTCTGATGTGGTGTTTAACTTCGTTAGTAAAGCTGAGAGGAGTGTCTGGTTGGTGAAATATATCGGAGAATTTTCGGCATAGGTGGCGAACTTGTTCCTCTTCTTCTTCGTTAAGATGTTCGGTTTTAATTAAGTCGTCGATATCTTGTCTGTAGTCTGGTCCGGAGGTTGTTTCCATGGAATATATATGGAAATCTTGAATGTCTATTTTATTGCTTTCGAGTGGTTCCATAAGAGAGAGATGAATGGGTTCTGACGTGAAGTTGGCAATTTCGGTCCAGGCGAGGTGGTTCTCGGCGTTAGTAAGGGCTTCTCGTACTACGACGCCTTGTACTTTTTGGGTAGGAATAATGATGGTTCCTTTTTCTTCTTTGACAGGAATTTTCACTTGGCTAATAGAATTTGCTTCCAAATGAATGGAATAAAATTGTGTTTTATTTGTTTCGTAATATTTAATGGGGATTGTAGAATCTTTTGTAACTAGAAGCGATTTAGGGAAGTTTAATTGGGCTTCGAAGAGTTTTAGATTGTCGAGGCCAATAAGACCATCGAAAGTTTTGTGAAACTTAAAGAGGTAAAATTTCATTTTGCTGTCAGAATTAAATTCTGAAATGATGGAATTTCGGCACAATATTTTTGGGAATAGTTTTGAAAAATTGATGTGACGACAAAGGGTTCATGTTTTATGTAACTTGGAAAATATGAAGAAGCTATTTCTGGATTAAGAAATGACTTTGTAGATCCTGTATCGATTAAAAGTCGTAAAGAAGGCTTAGAAATTTCGATGTAGGGTAGCTCCTTCTTGTCGGGAAATGAATGAAGTTCAATTACGTTCCGATTGCTTCTGGTGGGTCCTCTCGAAAATTTACGTTTTCTTCGTATTCGATTGGTTGATTTTCGTATGTATCTTGTAGAAAATTGTCGTATTCAGGTTCGTAGTAATCGTTGTAGTCGGCATTCTCTTCTTGCTCATCTCCGTGGCATTGTATATTGTAAAGTTCTTCTACGGTGAATTTTGGCTGTGCTCGGTAATTTGGTGTAAAATTTTGACGGCCTCTGGTTGTGGTTTCTGATATTCCACTCATAGGTGTTGGTCTAGACTGTTTTGGCTGTCCGGGTTTGGGTGCCCATACATTTGACTGGTTCTGGGTCCTGAATGCTGGAGGGTTTGAATTTTGTCTAAATTGATCGAAGTTTTGTTGCCGATGTGGTTGCTGAAACTGATTCTGCGGATAGAATTGTCTCATTGGTTGCTGCCATCGTGGAGGTGCAAAATTTGTCTGTTGGTACAATGGTTTCTGGATCTGTACAGGCATCTGCTGTCTCTGAGGTCGGCGTTCTTGATAATTTTCGCTTCTTCCTGATGTTGAAGGTTGACTTATTTGATTTTTTTGAAGATATCGAACATTATTTTCTTCCTGTACGTACTGTATTGCCGTGGCTAAACTTCCTGGTCTCATTGCTCTGATAACAGAGCCCATCGGTTCTCGTAGGCCTGCTAAGAATGTTGTAAGAGCTTGTTGACGGAAAAATTCTTGTTTGCTCCTTTTAATATCGGCATTTATCGTATGTAATTCTAGGTAATTATTAATACAGCTTAAAAGTCCCATGATTTTTTCGTAAAAATGCATAATAGATTCTGTTGAGCCTTGTCTTAAATTTACTAGATCCCTTGTAAGCGAATTTTCGTCTCTCTGGTCTCCAAAATTTTGAATTAATGCGTTTTTTATTTCGTCCCAACTTTCGCATCCATATACAGATATGACTTCTTTGGCTCTACCTGTTAATTTACTGATAATACCATGAAGCAAAATTTTGTTTTGTATACTAGCTGCATTAAGTCTGTCATAATAATGGTTTAGAAGTATTGTAGAAACTTTAATAAATTCATGTAATTCATTTGGATTTCCGTCAAAATTTGGAAGAATGCATAAATTTTTAACGTCAAATTGTGGAACTGCCATATTTTAAAAGTTTTCAATATAATATATAGTCAATAGTCAAATCGGTATAGTAATTTCAATAATCAATATATAAATATATCAATACTAATCTAATTATTTCCTATCTATTAATCTCTATGTTTATTAATATATAGTATTTATTAAGCTATTCAATTTTGTCTAAATCTGACTCTAAAGTCAATCTAAGGACTTAGAGGAGATATTTTTAAATTACTTTAATCTTTGTGTTAATTTATTCAAATCTTTGTTTAATTTATCTTCTAATCTAGCTCTGATTCAATCTAAGGACTCAGAGGAGATATTTTTAAATTACTTTAATCTTTGTGTTACTTTATTCAAATCTTTGTTTAATTTATCTTCTAATCTAGCTCTGATTCAATCTAAGGACTCAGAGGAGTCTGATTTATTAAAAATTCTTTCAAAATCTAATCTTCTTAATTCTAAGTAATAATAAAATCGCTTACAGGATAAAGACGATGCCGATGTGCATTCCTTTGCTCCTGAAGGCTTCTTCTAAATTCTAATTCTCTAATTCCCTCGGGTGAACTCTGCAGACGGTTTCCCTGGGGCTGGTTCTTGGAACAGTGGACAAACACTTAAAAGTGACGAGGATCTGTAAAGACTCTTCCACTTCCGTACTGACTCTGCGCCAATTATGAATGTTCTTGGGAAAAACACTTTTTTAAAAACTGAACTTCACAATTAAAACTTTTATTTCGACTTACAAAGATTTTAGTAACAACAATAATAATTTAAATCAGACTATAATTTTAAATCAGACTTTTAATTAATCAGACTGAAAAATATTGATTTTAACATGGTGTTTTTATAATTTATTAATTGCTGATCTTGCTGTTCAATACGTCGCAATTTAGTCCAGAATGTTCAAGCGGTAGCCCCGTGTTGGAATCCACGTGGTGGAACTTACTGGATGGTAGCGGTCATTGTACTGTAACTTGCGTATCTCCTATTTGGTTTAAGATCTACTCGCAGCAAGCGATGAAGACGTAGAAAAGAAAATGCAAAAACCTGGGAATTCCTCTAAACAACGCAATATTGTACACATTGAGTTTTGCAGACGACCAGATAGTGATGGCCCAAGACTATGAAGACCTCGAATATATGACCAGTAAACTTATCGAAACTAGGGGGGCTAGAAGTAAATATCAAGAAAACTGAGTACATGTGTATTAGGGGAATTCAACAAAATCTAATCTTGGAAGAAATACAGCGAGAAATAAATCACTGTCAAAAATACAAATATTTAGGCATGCAAATAACCAACGATGGCAAATTAGACGAAGAAATTAAACATAGAAATAACCAGGGAAGTCCATTTCTGTTGCTATCTAATGCTTATAAGTTTTTTCTTTTCAGTTGCCATACCTCACTTCCATATGTAACATTGC